>NC_084989.1:8323723-8623723 GCF_963691925.1 Scomber scombrus
CGAGGCTGGCTGAACCAGCTGAAATGCCTTGATAATGCTGTAGCTGCACATAGAAAAAGAAAGCTGAAGTATGTGATATTATTAGGTATTACGGTGAGTACATACAATCCCCTCTCTGGAGCTATAAAAAGTGTGGTAAATAAATATTGACTGTTTTTGAGTGGTCCTGATATGGGTCATTCAATATTTCCTTTACACTCCAAGATTCACTAGATCATATAGTGAGATCTGATCAGCCCTAAGTTTCCGATGTTCTATCTGAAATTTGGAACTGAGATGTTTTATGACAAATTATATTCTATATTAACTATAGATGAGAGAACAGACTTAACTCTGTTAGTAATTATTTATTTTGTCTGTATTGTGAAATGCCAACTGCAACTTTTACTAGATAGACAAAACAACAATTAAAAGAGAAAATATGTCAATGGTCCATGCCAATCAGATCAACACATTTTCTGATGTGTCACCACTGATAGGATAACATCTCAACATCTGCTTCTGAAATAAAATAGTTAGGGTTAGGGTGGTCATGCTTAAAAGAAAGTAATGCTGGCTATCAGTAGGGAAACAGTCCAACTTTTTACTGGCCTCTCCATCCACCCCAACATCCTCCTCCTGTAGACTCTTTTGTTATGTAAAATAATACAAGGGCTTCTGAACATTTACTTCACCCACAATTAATATTTGTAGTCACTTTCATTCACCTTAGAGGGCACAGATATGCATGAAGCCATCTTAAATTCACAGGCATACCTGTATAGATAGTAATTGCTCCATAAAGAGTCTTTTTAGCAACTTGTTTATATTCATTTTTATTATTGCAAATAGGATTAGGGTAGTCCATATTTGCACTAAGATTATGTGGTGATTACATACAATATTTATTCATTGTTTAGACCATGTAGCTCCCTGTTGGCTAATTGTGCTCACAGCCAACTGCTTCCACCTTAACATGTGCAACAGGAGAGGGAAGGACGGGCCAATCAAGCAGTCTGTACACATCCAGACTGTGTAATCAGTCACAACTGAAAACACCTGTGTGGGAGGAGCGGGAGGTCATTTTACTTTTTGCATCACAGCAACTTATAACTGCAGAGTAGAGTGTGTTGTTTTCTGTGTTAAGTTTATGTTTTTACATGATTTAGGATGTTTTGCAGCTTCAAAATATTCGGTAGATTTAAAGGTGGTTTAAATATGTTTTCTGTTTTGTAAAAAGCCAGATTTAATTATTTCAAATACTTTGGTGGACACTTAGAGGGAAGTACAACATCAGAATTTGTGTTTTTAGAAATTTGCGGTCTGACCGTCTTTAACAATGTGACACTTTTTTCAAAGAGATGAATATGAGTCTCATGTCACATTCTGCTCAATTGTACTCTCACGTCAAAGTCAAAAAATAAAGCAAATGACTGAATATGCAACTGTGGAGATATGAAGTAACAGAATGTGTTTGGTTTCTGTGTCATGCTCCTCTCTGCAGTGTGTATAGTATCAACCTGAGTACACACTGGCCGTTTTCCATGGCTGTAGTGTGTGCTGTGGACAAACAGCGTGTGCAACCGCAGCGTCAACACTCTGATAAACTGATAGACTGAACAAACGCGGGGTCAAATAAAAAGTCACAAAGCTCACATGCCAAAGAAAATAAAAGAGTTTTGCTTTTGTCTGATATCTTTAGTATTTTGTCTTCTGTAAAGTTAACAACTTACTCTTTATCTGTCTTTTTTCTGCACTTTTTCCTGATTTGATAGCATTAAGCACACCTAAAAGTAAGTGTAAGCTTCTCACTGTCATGCTCAGTAACCAGCTAATTAAATGAATCAAAGATGTAAGTGAAAAGCAATCTGTCAAATTATGATTAAATTATGATAAGTGTAGTATTAAATCATGGGTGCAAGCCAAGTTCCTTAAGCTAAACTGTGATACATCAGATGTGATCTTCATCGGCCCCAAATCTGTCACCAAAACCACTCACAACTTCTGTCTCACCATCGATAATTTCACTCTGTCTCCCTCCCCACACACCTGCAATCTCAGTCATTTTCAAAAGCAATCTCTCCTTCAAACACCATGTCAATCAAATCACCAGAACTGCCTTTTTCCATCTAAAAAACATAGCTTGTCTTCACCAATCACTCTCATCCTCTTCTGCCGAAACTTTATTCCATGATTTCATCACATCCATAATTGACTAATGCAACAGCAGTCTTAATTGTACATCATCCAAATCCCTATATAAACTCCAGTACATCCAAAACTATGCTGCTTGCCTGTTCACCCACTCCCACTCCCACATCACCCCAGTCCAAATTCAAAGTCCTTCTCCCCACTAACAAAACCCTCCGTAACCACACGCCTTCCTACCTCACTGTCCTGCTCCACCACCACACTCCTTCCCACAGCCTCCCCCTTTGTCTCCACCACTCAGGACCAAACACCAGACCTTGGGCGACAGCCTTCTCCATAGCTGCCCGCTCCCTGGAACTACCTCCACAAACACATCCGAGACTGCACCAATCTGTCCACGTTCAAATCACTCATTAACACCCACTTTTTAAGAATTGCTTTTAATATGTGATTAATGTGGTGTGTCCCCCAGTGTCTTTGAGTACACTGAAAAGCGCTCCATAAATAAAATGCATTATTATCACTGTCACTCAGGGTAGGATTTGTTTTGACAGTAATTTGTTGGTGCAACAGGTTCACGTCCCTTCTCTTAAAGGCAGATACATGAATGTTCATTGTTGTCTGTGTTGTGCTAACAGGACCAGAGATAGCTGTCTTGTCAGAAATAGAATTGATTTAGTGCAGTGCTGATGGCAAAACACCTGATGTGCAAAAAAAAAATGTTTCAAACATGTGAAAGTCACAGCTTTTAGCTTATGTACACCACACAGGGAAAGACAACACCTATGATGGTTGTGTGAATTACAAATTTAAAAATCACTCAGTCAATACTCAGTATCATGATGTTTTTATATGTATGTTAGTAAGTTAATTAATCCATTTCTGTGCTGTTTGTTTTTTCTGGTTGCTTCTGAGAAAAATAAGGTCACACTTGACAGATAGTGATATTTTCATTTGAAGTTTTTCTTTCCCTTGGTGGAGGTTAGAGAATTAGCATCACTCCAGCATTGTTCACCTTCAAAGAGGCGGGCTAATTCCTGCTATCTTTGATGTTTCTGCGGCTACACCGTGTAGTGGGAGATAGGAGTAAAAGGGTGACAGTCTAAGGGAGAGAGCGATGCCTCCTGCTGTCTGCTAACGACAAATGAGGGCCAAGATGGTCATCTGTGCCGTCATTAGCCAACATTCCGGTATCTTGCCTTTATTGGGAGAACAAAAGAGAGCATCTCTGGTGCTGTAAATACAGTTTCCTCCACTGCTGGCATCCCTGCAGCTTTAATAAGGATGGGATAATCAGACGTATTGTGGCCCAGCCTGGCTAATGGGAATATTTCAGCAAAGGCTCTGGCAACGAATCAAACAAAAGTCGTTTATTGGATGGTAAAGAGACAAACATGGCTAAAAGTCCCCTCGGCCTGGCAACTGGACTACTGGGCAACCATTGGGGTTTGGACAGCACAGTGTGTTGGTTGGCAGCTCAGCAGCTACCACCAGGGAAAGTCAATAAAACAGGATTAACGGTGCCCTTGAGCAAGGCATACCCAGTCTATTTAAAAATGTTGGAAAAAAGCATGAAAATTAGTTCTACATATACAAAATGTCAAAATCTTTTAAGAGCTTGTCATAGAGAAACAGTGCAAGTTTTTTGGCACAAGGGTGATGTTTTTTTCTTTGAAACACATAGTTAAAAAAAGGGTAATGAGAGATGCATGAGACCTTTTTTTTTTGTCTCCTGAAAGTCGTGTCCAACGAGCTGAGAATCTCTCCTTCATCTGGTTTGGGCTGATGAGCAAATGCAGTCAGTAACCTAGACTGTTGCCTAGGAAGAGCTTCATTAACGCTCCATCTCTGAGCAGCAGAAAATACCTTTTTGCTTTCACTTATCCCCAAGGACACAAACAGGTGTGTGAGTGAAATAATTATGCATGGCATGTTTGCACTAAAGTCTTCGGCACAGCTTTGGCTCACCGCGACTGCAGTGATGAAGATATAAATACATCAGAGCTTACAGTGCCATGATGACAGCCATTGTCTCCTGTATTAAAGCATTGTTGTAATAAATATCATAATAGGCTTGTGTGTTGGAAACGATATAAATCCAGGCTATGTGATTACTGAATATTAAAAAATGAATGGTGCAGTCATGTTTATAGTAAACATTGGCTCAATATATTCACATATATTTTCATTTAGATAGAACAGATCCGCATTTGACTACAGCTTCCATTAGGTTCACACATTCTCTGCTTTTTATTTGATTTGTGAGTAACACCTCACAGATATGACATCAAATATGATGCATCACATTTCTTTCCAAAAATGGGTTTTTCATTTTTGCCATAATGGTGATTATTTCCATTTCATTGCCATCATGAAATTTTAGATCAGATCCAAGTTTCAATTTGTCCAACACTTTTAAAGTTACCATCTGCCTCAGATGTACTTTGAGTTTAGTGCTAAAAAGTAAATGTTAGCATGCTGACTAAGATGATGGACATATGTTAGCATTGTCACTGTGCACATTTTAACACAGCTTCTAAAGGCCTGTAGACTCTTTTCTAAACCCAGACTACATACTGATTATAAGGATGAGTATATAATGTGTTCACACTAGAAAAGTGACAAGATTTAGTATACTCAAACCATACGGTTGATCCTGCTGGTATCTCATCAAAAAATGTTTAAAAAAGGATGAGGAAACAGCTGGATAAAATGGCAGATGACACATTTGCTGGTACTTGTTATCCTGATACACGTGACATATTTACACCATATGTTAATGCAACATCAAATATGTGGTTAGATGTTGAACATTTTACTCCCATAAATCACAATATGCTCTTAAACTACCCCAAAATTGATGTTTAGCTGTCACACACCAAAATATATACATATAGTAATCTATATGTAACCTAATGTACCATGGTTCCACAAATTCACAGCAACTTTGAATATAGCATAACTGGTGATAAATATTTTAAATAAAACCACATTTATCCTCCTGCTACTGATCTCTGAGAACTGCAGAGCAGAAACATAACAGCAGTGACCGCTTAGCACCAAGAATTAAGAAAAAAACACACACAGAGAGATCGCTTACATTACCACTTAAAATAATTTAAGTCAGTGAGAAATAATGGGAGCATTTGCATATAACCTTGAGGGGTGTTATGGTATATGAGACAGAAAGGTGCTCCTCTGTGCACACATCTAATCAGACAGCTTGATTAAACCCGTGCAGACCCCCTGTTGCAAGAGGGCTTTACAGCTCATGTGTGTGTGAGTGTGTGTGTACGTGCTAGCGTACACTCATTTAAGAATCACTTATCATGGCAAATGAGTGTCAGTCAAGGTCTGAGATGCACTACTCAGGTATCTGTCACAGTGTCTTTTCATTAATGTTTCCAGCTGAATTTGAACCATTTTTTCTTTTTATACTGTAGACTGAAGTTAATAACAGTGTTATTTTTTACTAGTAGTGTTTCCCATGAAATATATTTTGTACATTTTTTGTGTGGAAAAAATACAAATTTGTTCAAATGTTTGGTCCAAATAGTTGAATAGGTGTGTGATATATATATACAATAAGAATTAGCTAATGAGGTGAAAAGTGTTTGGGTATTTTTTCCATTTCACTGTGTCACTAATGCTTTGGATCAGCCCACAGTGTATACAATATCAGCTAATTAACTTCCCTTTCTGGCCTCACTGGCTCTCCCACTCCCTGTCAGTCTTTTTTCCTTTTCCTCTCTGTTCTCTCATCTCCACCACCATCACTCTTCCTCACATCCCACCTCTTTTTCTGCTCTCTCTCTCTCTCTCTCTCTCTCTCTCTCTCTCTCTCTCTCTCTCTCTCTCTCTCTCTCTCTCTCTCTCTCTCTCTCTCTCTCTCTCTCTCTCTCTCTCTCTCTCTCTCTCTCTCTCTCTCTCTCTCTCTCTCTCTCTCTCTCTCTCTCTCTCTCTCTCTCTCTCTCTCTCTCTCTGTCTTCCTCTTTCTCTCACATTCTCCATCTTTGGTAGTTTGGCCCAAGTTCATCTTGTCACCTAACGGATTCCTCTGCAAAGTGAAAAATGACATTTTGGGTCGGGGACTTCAAGGATGGTCAAGTTAATGAATGGCCACCAGATGGCCCTTATTAGGCTAATGTGTTCCCCCTCTCTGCAGCCCAAGCTCTCGTCTGGGGACTTAACTCGCTGGCAGCCAGTGTGTGTGTGTGTGTGTGTGTGTGTGTGTGTGTGTGTGTGTGTGTGTGTGTGTGTGTGTGTGTGTGTAGTGCAGGAAGGAAGGGTTTAACATCCTAAGTGTGTGTTTTTTTGTGTCGCCAAGTTTAAATCAGGTTAACCTGAGAGAATAGAAGGACGCTGCATCTCCACTTTAACTCAGCCGCTCTGTATTTTTGATGGGGTCAACTGTCCACTGTGGAGACACTGCCGTCCCGGTCACTCCTGCACCCTGCAGACCCTTCGCCCTCCCCATCTGACAGCCTGACACCAGACGCCGCCACAGCACTCAAGTCTGAAGTTTACATGCAAAAAAAGCAGGATTCAGAGAATGAGCAGCGCGGCTCTTTCCCCTCCAATCTGACAGCGTGTTAATTGCCTCATTTATAATCCCTGCTCATCAAGATGAATAATTGTTGTAATGCATACATCTACCACAAAGACCTTTGTTAAACTCCAGAATTATGCTAAACATGGTAATTAATTGAGTTTAATTTATTAGATTGTCGTCAGTGTATGCTGCTGCTGGGCCTTTATGTTTGGTGAATGTTGTACCTACGAGGGATGAGAGCAAGCTGTCAACTCGGTTTTAAATGAGGGCCGCCGTTAGCTGCTCAACAAGTTACTGGAGACCTCAACGTCTTCTCATAAGCATCTGGGATTCCTCATTATGTAGAAATCCTTTCATATAAATCACATCTATTGTTTTTATGAGCAGAAAAACAAAAAAAATCATCGGTGTCTCGTGGAAACTATAAACACCTGTGGTTCATTCACTTTGTAGCAAGTTGTCTCCCATTCTTTAAAAGGGTCATTTGTTAGTGTATTATGTCACTATATGCATGACTATATTGGAGCAGTCATTATATATATAACATAAAATGAAGTACATGCTCAAGTGCTGACTTTCATGTAATATTACTGAAAATCCATTGACACATGAAGAGGAATATGTGGGTTGAAGTCATAATAAGTCATAGTCAAATATATCCTATAATACATGTTAATAATAAGCAGACTTATATACACATATAATCACATCTAATACACTTCTAGACTGTGCAGAAGGGACTACGACTATATATTAGAGTGACAAGTTTTGCAGTTTCATATCCACTTATCTAATCCATAAGTTGCCAGATAATAAAAATATTGTTTATTTAACAACAAGTTGTAAACACATCATGGACATGCTTTTCTCTTATATTAAGCAAACATTTAGCTCTGTGTGTTCACCAGCTAGTTGTTAACTGGTGGATTGACTGAAAGTAAGTGAGTAAAATTGAAGGCCTTTAAAACCAAAACAATTAGCTACAAAAATGCTAAAATACACTACAGAGCTGAGATGCACTGCACAGCTGGGTGATAATTATCTGTTGCTTTGTCAATTCAGTTAAACCCCCTTCACACCCACTCATTTCTAATCCATTGTTAATTAAAAAATATTGATTTTAGCAGCTTTAAAAGTCAGAATCAACTTACTGTAAAAATGTGTTTCCCTGTCTGTGCTGTCAAAGTAACTAACACAGCATATTCATGGGCTAGCAATCAGATCACTAGTTTAAATGGAAATTCTTTCCAGTGAATTTAAATCCGTCAGTGTAGCTAACAGATCCATGAGAAGCAAACCAGCATATAAACATAATGCAACTGAATGAGCAATTGAGGCGTGAGCGTGGTGGCGACAGCAGACTAAATAGGGCAACAACATCATTATCCATCACGCTGAAGATGTAAAATAATAATAATAATATGGGGAGTATAGGGTGACCTCAGGCGGGGCTGAAACTCCTCATGGTGGTGGTGGTGGTGCCATCGGTGGAGGTTGAGACATAACTGCTGACACCGCCACATTCTCAGCAATGACAAATGGGAGCTGAATACATCTGGAGGTGCTTCAGGGGACACTGGGGAATGGACACATTGCGAATGGCACGATTGCCAGTTGAGGTTAGGAGGGGGAGAGAGAGAGAGAGAGAGAGAGAGAGAGAGAGAGAGAGAGAGAGAGAGAGAGAGAGAGAGAGAGAGAGAGAGAGAGAGAGAGAGAGAGAGAGAGAGAGAGAGAGAGAGAGGGGCAAAGACTGAGCTCGACTCAAAGACCCCAAAATAGAAGCTCCCACATCTTCATCATCCCTCTGCCACGCAGGAGGAAACGCTTCTGCATACATAGTAAAGAGAACTGTATACTGCAAGTGTATACTATCAACTAAGCTAGCCATAGTTATGCTGTGAGCTAAGTTGAGTATAATCAAATATGGCTGCAGCTCTACATATTTTACACTTCACATTTTAATAGAGAAATTTGTGCCAAACATATTGATTTCCCAATTGCTTTAATCTTTTTATATATTTTTGAACACAGCGCTTCTCGAGCACAAATGCACACATACATACTGCAGACTGCAATTTCTATGCATTGCACCAACAGTCCAGATAAATAATGGATGTGATGTTTCCCAGCAGTACCTAAAATAAACGTATCTAGCGTTTAAAACAAGATGCACAGGGAAACGTGTTGAGCACACACACACACACACACACACACACACACACACACACACACGCACACACACACACACACACACACACACACGCACGCACGCACGCACACACCACACACACACACACACACACACACACACACACACACACACACACACACACACAGTATTCAGATCAAAACAGTTCACACACACAGAGGACCAACTAAAAATTTCAGCCGGGCAAATACAAGAGCAGCTAACCAAAATCAATCCATGGTTCAGTGCAACATCTCAAAGACTTTTAGGAATTTGATAGTCATATAGATAATTAATGTGTCAGTCAGAATATGTAAAAGGCAAATGGCATGACATATTGCCTGTTTCAGCTGTATGTAAGATCCTGTAAGACAAGGTTTTTGGCTGCTGGGAAAATCCTTACAGTCCCACTTCAATAATACAAGACATGATGAGCTAATGCAGTTGGAACAGACGGGCAAATGAAATGTACCCGAGACAGTAGTTTACCATACAGAGGGACCGCCTGTATAAATTCAGACTGGATAAGTGTGAGCTCCAGCCTCCTATACAAACCACAGGGAAGGGACGGATACCACGATCTCCCAGACATGTGGAAGTACCTTTGGCTGTGTGGAAAGTTTACCTATGCAGAGATAAAAATACTGGGTTTTGAACTCTACTCGAGTAAAAATAACAGGGCAGTTGAAGTTCATTTACCCACTTTAAACTTAATGTTCCCAATATTCCTCTTAAATTTCCCCTTAGGTGGCTTCAAAGTTAGATAACACATTTTCCACACTGTTAACCAGCATCACATACTCTGCGTCTGTGTGTCCCAGCGGTGCTTTGAAGCAATATCACATTTATATTGAGGAAAATATTCAAATCTTGTGCCCAACGTTTTTAAAGGCTGCACCATTACATGAAATGGAAAATTCTAGAGGCCTTTTTAATGTACATTTTCCCATAGTTCAGGATGATTATTTTTGAAGTTTTGGGAAACTTTGTATAGTGAAAACAAATTTAAATAAGTATTTAAGTTTGAACTCAACTGTACAATAGTTTAGTTTGATCAATTGTACAGTAAAATCCACTGAGGTGATATTGGGATCCTTGATTGGAACTAGGAATTACTAAATCCTTACATGAATCAAGACAAATAATCTAAAAGAGTGATGACACAGATGTTGGTGTGAAGCCTCCAAAACTTGCTCTCTGTAACTTTCTGTAGTCCTCAGTCAATATTTTAAACATTTTTAAATCTACTTCTACTTCAAAGTACACAATAGCAAAACAAAACATTTACCATTATGTCTTAATCTCTTAAACTATATCAGACCTTTTCTTGTGTATTTATATTATTATCATTATTTGCAGTATGATAGATTGATATATTTGGTGGCATCTAGCAGAACAGACTTGGCAGAAATTGAATATAATATTAAAAAGTATGTTTCAATTAGTGTGTAATCACATGAAAATAAGATTGGATGTGTTCTTTATCTTTATCTCTTCCATGGAGGCCACCACCACATGTTCTCCTACACGCTTGGAAGGGGAGAGTGAGGGGAAGGGAATTCAATTGCTTGCAATATGCAACTTCACCACTAGACGTCACTAAATTATACACACTGCTCCTTTAATTCTTTCTTCTTTTAGTTTTTAGTCTTAATAATACAAGTCCCACAGTTCTGTACGTACATTTGTATGCGTGCAAATGATATACACTGGCTCTTGTCCCCTGAATTTCATCCAGTACATGTGTGATTTCTTGTGATTCCCTTTTGCATGTCATTTGAATCCAGGATGGCGGAACCTGCTACTGAGGATGCAAACTATTAGAGAGGCAACTAATGAATTTACATGAGTGTAGCAGAATAAATGCATGACAATGCATGCAAGTAGTATAAAACATTCGGTTTGATATGATGAGAAATGTAAGGATTGTAACTTAGCCTAGATCTTTGTGTTGTACTAACAGTAGTCCTTTCAACAGTCTGTGCATGCATTGTCTATTTAAACATTATTTTTTTAATATTCACATAATTTGATACTACTACTACTAATAATAATGATGATAAAATGTCATAATCCCTTGTCATGTTACTATGGTAACTGATATATCAACTGAATAATAATTTGGCTGATATTTGTGCGGGAAAGAACTCTGTAAAAAAAATAATAGTGGCTGATTTATTATTACATTACATAATGTGTTATTGCACCTTCCAGACAGTTTTTTTTCCAGCTACCGTATGACTAGGTCACAGGTGTGACACACACACACACACACACACACACACACACACACACACACACACACACACACACACACACACACACACACACACACACACACACACACACACACACACACACACACACACAAACACAAACACAAACACACACACACACACACACAAACTGTACTCTCAATTTTTCCTCCTACTTTTTAATCTCAATTCATGCGCAAAGAAGAAAATGGCGTGGGACATACAGGGTGTCATCACACTTAAGTGTTTATTTACAGCTGAGACTGAATATAAATTCTGCAAGTTTCAACAATACATGTGACTCCTGTTTAGATTGCTTTTATCAAGCCTGCTGTGTATTACTCTGAAATGCATATGGATAACTCACTCACCTCCAGCTGTGCAGGAAGCTTGCTATTGGCTATTTACCTGATGACCTTGAGTGATAATTTGGAAGGGCAACACTGTAAAGTATTGCGTGTGTGTGTGTCTGTGTGTGTGTGTGTGTGTGTGTGTGTGTGTGTGTGTGTGTGTGTGTGTGTGTGTATAGCAGGCAGAATGTGTTAAATATTAAGTATAACATGGCTAAATAAAACTCGAGCCTCGGAGTGAGCTTTTTACGTAGATTAAGGTATAATCTTAACTGTTTATCATGCTAATTATTATTCAAGGCAATGTTTGTGCCACCATCTGTTACCAGTGTGTGCATGCGTGTCTGTGTGGGTCACACATGCCGTGTGTTTGCGTATGCGTGAATATAGAAGAAGGCTACGATGAAGAACTGCACCTCTGAAAAGTGCACTAGAGTATGCATGAGTGTAAGCCTTCATTTCATGCTGGTGCCAGTTGGAATGAATGCAATCACCCTACACACACTTTGCTTCTGAACAATGCTAAGCCATGTCAACACACGCGCAGGGATATAGAGGACATACGTTCTCTTGGATCAGCGCTGCATGAATACATAACTACTGTATGAGATGAAACGAAAGGCTAGAATAACGCTGCTGCAACGTGTAAAGAAAGCTGCCCGTAACAGCCATTACAGTGCGTGTGAGTGTGTGTGTATGTGTGTGCGAGTGTGTTTTATGGTGATGAGCTGTCTGAGTGTGTTCTGCAGACAGCACCTCAGTGTTTATGCAGTGCTGATAGTCTCCAGGAAAACAGGGGGGAAAGAGTGCTGCTTGATATTTACACACAGCAGCCATACCGTCTGGCAATGATGATGGCTCCCTCATGGCCCTAAAAGACAGCAATAAACCCAGAGAAAGCAAAAGCGAGACAGAGTGAGAAATAGACTTGGATATATGGAGTGCAGTCGAAGAAGTCAAAACATGCCAGATTTTATGAGATCCACAGATTTGGAAAGAGAGACGGAAGGAAGGAAAAGTACGGAAACGACTGAGGTGCTAAATAGAAACAAGATGAGTTCAGTCAAAAGAGCAAGTCATTTTATTTCAGTGGGCCTTGATCGTATTTTGCATGTTTTAGCTCTTTAAATACATTATCAACACCAGTCTACTTAGTTTTTTAGATGTATTTCCTACTTTTTTTTAAAACAATCTCACTAAGCTTGCAGAGACTCTGATATATATATTTTTTGGTCATTTTATGATATGACTGTGTGGTGATGCAGCTCCAAACATCCACTGTCGTGAAATCTCTTCCTTCTTGGTGCCTTCTGAAAGGAAACATCTGAGGGCCCAAAAAGATTTGAATTTATGAGCTGTGCTGTCGCATCCTTTTTATGGAGGTCCACCTTTGTTTTTGTTTTGACTTTTAGGTTTAATCCTTTGAACATAATTTTCTGATGCTGGCATGAACTAAAACCAGTGGCTGCCTAGAGAGAAGGAAATACATCAACATATGGTAGGCTTTAGAAAGCAGTGAGTAGTGATGTTACATTTATGCAGAGTGCAGCATTTTGAGATCAGTGGTGACCACAGAAACTTTGAACTATCATACAATTAACTCTAAACTCACAACAGAGGAAGTGACTGGTATATCTTCTGGTTTTCACATAACACTGATACTGTATATCAGTATCACTGACTCTCAAATATAGTCCTTAAAATATCCAGTATACTTCAGGCTCTAGTGACTGGGGGTTGATGTCATACTTTTTGTTTTTAGTGTCTCTAACAAACAGAGAAACATTAGCAGGTAGACCATCTGCTTTGGGAGCAACCTCACTGCGGTGCCTGCCACCCCTGGTTTCACATTATCAGTCTCAACAACACAGAGCTCAATGAAAATCTTTGCTTGTCTTCAAAATCCGTTTCGTATCAGAGAGCACTGCAGCAAATCAGAAAGTTGGACCTAACAGTCTTTCATTGCTGTGAAGAAGGCTGATGTCTCTCCAGCCATCTGTCACACTGGTGGTCCAGCCTCAGCTGGAAGTGGACTGTTGTGATCCAGACTGGCCCGGCCAAGGCAAAGCCCGCTTGGTGGGCATTTAGTACAGTGTCTCTCTACTTCCCTGCAGCTCCAGCAGCACTGATCCTTTTGGTGCCTGAGCTTCAGTCTAGCTTTAGCAACGGCAGGTAACCAAGCACCAGATGGCCAAAGAGACCACCACCCACACACACACACACACACACACACACACACACGCACACACACACACACACACGGACACACACACACACGGACACATGCACACACAACCATTTTTACAGAGATGATACTGTAAGCATCAACATATGGTCTGTGTCATGCACACACACACTTGTATAACTATTCACTGCATGTTTTCACACACACTCAGTAATGTTCACCTTTTTTTGTGGCTTTTATTCGAACTCGCTATATTTAGAAGTTTGGTTAACTCGGTTCATTATAATCAGCATGATAACAACAACAAAACCCACCCTTTATCCCCACATTCATTCACACCTATTAGCCAATAAGCTAGTGAGAAACAGCACCCCACTGGCTGCAGGTTATTTAAGTCCTGCAGAGGGAACAGCAACAAAACACTGCAGTAACACCATGACAGCCATTTAATGAGCACTACTATACTTTTAGGACCAAGTCCTAATTTTAGCCAGAAAGTCACTTCTGGGCAAGCTGAGCAAACAGGGACAAAACTGACCACAATAAAGACCAAAGGCTGATTCATGCTCCCTTTTCTTTGATTTACTGATATTACAGAGTTTAGTCTGGTAACACTATGCACATTGTGCTCCTGCAGATACTGGAGCTATTATCCACTGATGAATTCAACATTAAAAATCATGACGTAAATAAACCTTACGTAAAAGAGTCTTTAAATGATCAGGGTCCATTTTATAATTTGGCTACAAAGGAAAGTTATATTGCTGTCAGGTTTGAAAATGTCTCCTTAAGTAACAGATGAATATGAATTCAAGACTTCATTTGTTTAAATACAACATTTCAAATTAAAATACCCAGACTAAAGATATCTCAGAATTTGAAATGTATTATTCTGAGTCATCATTAAATGAGACTTTTTTTATGCACAATGTCCTCCCGGAGTTAAAGCTTTTTGTCTACTGAATTAATTATCATTCAAAACTTAATATATCATATTCTTATAGGTATATAGTTCCTTCTTACTAATTTAAGAAATGAATTATATTCATTAGTGGTGGACAAAGTATTCAGATGCTCTACTTAAGTAACAATATCACACTATAAAGGTACAATTAAGGCTCTGTATATAAAATCTTAACTTAAGCATTATGAGTTAAATGTATTTGTAGTAGTTCTAGGCTGCTGCCAGTTATAGTATTCCACATATTATATAACTGAATTATGAGAACTGCAGCTTTAATACATAATAATCATGTTATGTTATATTTGGATGAGGGGGATCTATTTTTAACATTAGTATTATTAATCTAATATTATGCTGGGTAATTTCATTTGTAGCAGTGCATTATACTTTATGATGATTATATGTTTTGAATGGAGAATCTTATTTACTCTAAAGGCACAAGTAACAACACTATGAATAGATCTATTGAAAGCCTCTACTAATGCATGACATTGAAAAAAAACAACAACACCTGATTAGAAGAAGCAACGTATATTTTTATTATGTGCTATGTACATATTTTACATTATGGTACAGCAAAAATACAGGGTAATGCTACACAGTCAGGATTGCACGGTTTTAGAGTTAGGCCACAGTGGTCGGATACCGTGGTATGAGACATAACGCTGAGTGTACAGTAAGTACAGCATACATCTTTGGCTTCATAAGAGTAACATGAACACGCTGAACAGAACATTTTCAGTCAAGAGGGAGCGCTTATAGTTGGGGAAGAAACAGGAGGAAGTGGATGATTGGTCAATGATTTCTTGGGTTGTGATGGCCCGAGAGCAAGAAAGCAAATGTGTTGTTTTTTTTGTAGAACATACAGTATTTTCTTCAAGTATGTTTAAGTTCAGACCTGTTTACGAGCTGGTTAAGGAGACCGTGTCCTAAAACACAGCTCTGAATCCTGTCAGAATGCTTTTCCCCACATACGCCTACACATATGGACATAATCTGCACACACGTTGTTGTATGGGGAGAACACATTTTAATTTATCCTCTAATTGGCGTAATTTCTCCCAGTCTATTAATTTGTGGTAAAATTAAACTAGTCCTCATTTCACCGTGGTTGTTTATAGAGAATCAGGACGCCTCCTTCCCTCCTCTCCCTGATAATACCAAATCTTCCTTTCTCCTCCCACCGACGATACAGCGGCGGCAGTTACAGCCTACAGAGCATCAGGGTGAGGGACAGAATACAGAGAGAGACAGAGAAGAAAGAGATTGGATGAAAGATAGATGGGGAAAGAGAGCAGTAAAGAGAGAGAGAGAGGGAGAAAGAAGGGAAGTGACATGGTGAGATAGAGAGAGAGAGAGAGAGAGAGAAGCCGACAGAGAGATGGATGCAGCGGGGTCGCTGAGGTGAGGAGATGGTGTAATGATTAGATCACAGATACCCTTGAGCCTTCTTCGCGTCCCTCCCACACACATACAAAAAAAAATAAAAATCTGGAAGCACATTCAGAGGAAGGAAGGCTTGCAGTTGTAAATGGCTCCGCTGTCAGAGTTCATCTGGGCGGAGGAGGAGTGCAGGAGTGGATTACCGGAGTCTGTGATTAGAGAACCCTACTCTGCCTCTCCAGTTCTCCCAAGACGGGAAGAGAAGGTTGCGCTGGATCTCATTTGTGCCGCCGCCACACCGCAGCTCTCTCTAAGATTTCCTAAAGATGTTATGAGTTCAATGTTTGACTGTTCAGAGCCAGCAGACATTTTAGGAAGCACGAGGGGGGAAAGAAATATCATCCTCAGAGTTCCCACTGGACATGAAAGTTTCTGGAATATCAAGAAATTTTGAACAAAAATTCAGGGATGGAAGCAAGCTTTACAATACAACTTCTTCTTTACAAATAACTTCATATTAATTCCATTACATGTTTTGAGTATACATGCAAGTTTTAAATAAGACTGCTCACTTCTTTAGAAAAAACCTGACTCTCATGTACTGGTTTTGTCTTTGAAGCATCTGCTTTGCCTCTCACTCTCAGCAACAAGACTGAGACTGATGCTAAATGCTGCTTTAAATATTGTTTAACTACTAATCAGATGATGTCATCTCCAAACTTTAGCAAGCTGAAGGTGACCGCTTGGAAATGAGATATGTTTAGGATGCTTCCATCTAGTGGTAACTTAATGACACTGTTGATAATACAAAATTGGGAAAAAAGGGATTACAACACTACACTGCTGACAATGTTAATATTAATATGATAGCTTTTTGACTCTTTTTTTCAGTGTTAAGTCCAGCATTTAAGCAAATGACTGCAAAAAGAAAATCTTGAGTCATAACATTATATAATGGCGTGGATTGGCAGGGGCTGACAGGGGGGGGGGGGGGGGGGGGGGGGTATTCATTATTTCCAAACATAATGGCTCTGCTAAGCGCATACAAAAGCATATTTTCTTTTACAACTAATTATTAGTTTTACAAAATATATTTCTGACACAGCACCCAGTGGCATCAACAATGACACAGACATGGTAGAGGAGGAGGATAGCTTTGAAAGGAAGCGATGCCCTAAAGGCTGTTTCAAGAGGCAGGATCCACCACTTAGCCAGTAAAGGCTGTCTTGATCTTATCAAGTAGTTAAACTTCAACATCACCTCTGCAAAGTTCTTTCTTCAGTATTTCACCATGTTTCCACTTAAAGTAAGTGGTAAACTAAGCCTGCCTCGGAATTAATTGCCCAGATATCATTGTATTGTATGTACATTACAAGAAATTTGTTAAACTATTACACAGTTTCCCTTAAAAGTGAGAAGATAGATAGTTTATTAAAATGTCATGTGTGTGATAGTCTGTATTTGATGATGGGGAATGTAACTGAAGGAATTAAAGGACTAGTTCAAACTACAACTTGACTGCAGCTTGATATTGGAGTGTGTTAATAGTATACGGGTGTGTTGTGCAGAATGTTTTGCTGTAAAGGTATTTATTCCCCCAAATGTGGGAAAATCCTCTTTCACTGTGGATTAAGGAGACAGTGTGCAAAATGTTTACGGGAGGTGAAGGTGGAACGCAGAAAAGGAGAGGGGCTGAGAGGGAGGACAGTTAGAGGGAAGATATAAGCAGCAGAAAATGGTTTTTGAAAGCTGATATTAACTCCTTTTGGATTGAAGCTGTTGATACTTTGAGCCAATAATAAATACTTTTTTAAATATAATATCTTTCTCGCCAAATCACAAGTGTTCAGCTGCAAAACCTCTAAAATACTCACTATAACATACCTGCTAACACTCAGAAAAGGACATTTTAATCTGGGTTGATAGCCTCCCGTAGCAGAATTGATTAACTCCGCAACAACGCAATCAATCAAACTCCATCAAATCTATCATATCTGTAGATGATGAAACCAAATTAAAGTTTAAAATTTAAACTCTAAAAGTGATGCATAAAAGTGGGGAAAAAAAGAAAGAACAAAGTTGGACTGTCTTCATATTTCATCTGCTCTCCTTTCCTTCATTTTTTTAATGTGAGCAGGACAGGTGGCTTCCAGGTAGCTCAGCTTGTTCTCCAGACAAGCCGGTAATGCCTCCTATAAGATAAAACCTCGGCGAATGTGTTCCTGTCGACAGAGCTGCCACCGATAAGAGCGGAGGATCGCTAACAGCCTAGACAACTAAAAACACGAGAGGATGGGCCGGAGATAAAGAATGTAGGAGGTGGGAGGAAAGAAAAAAGAAAAAGGAAAAAGGGAGCGACAGCGATCAACTGCTGGCGATGCTATCCGACGCCATCCCTCTCTTACATCTCCTCTGCGAGTGTGTGCGGCGATCATAATCTGAAAGGGAGGAGAGGTGGATGGTGTGTGTGTGTGTGTGTGTGTGTGTGTGTGTGTGTGTGTGTGTGTGTGTGTGTGTGTGTGTGTATCTGGGTCATCAAGTCATCAATAACCACCTGCATTAGTGGAACAAACACACAGGCAAGGTCAAAATAGACTATTCAGACTGAGAAGGAGATGAATAGAAAAAAAAAGAAATTCCAGTGTGGGTCCTTTCCAGCTCTACACCACTCTATTCCCACAGGGGGATGAATAGATGGATGGATGAGCGCATGAATGGAAGAGTGGCATTTGAGTATCTACTTTTGACAGATCGGCGACGGCAGACTTGGCAAGAGGAAACAGGTGGGAGTTGGGGGGCTGCCTCTGGCTCGGGCAGAGAGAGGAAGGGAGCGAGGGGTGAATTATGGATGGATGGATTAAGTTAGGGAGGAGGAGGAGGAGGAATGGGGGGGGGGGGCTGTCTGACGAGGGCTGGTGCCCCGCTGACAGGCAAGCTGCTAGTTGGTGGAGTCACTTAGCCACACAGAGTCAACCAGAAATGATCGGGCATCTTTGCCTATGCAATGTACTGTAGCCCTTTTTTTCCTCTCCCAAAAAGGCCGCTGGGATTGGTTGCATGCAGCAGGGCTCCATCACAGGAGGGTGAAGCTGTGTGCTGCTCCGCTTTGAAAAAGGAACACAGGAGCAAGCAGCGGTGCAGGAGCTGACGGCGCTTTTAATAGTTTTGTTTTGTTGCCGTTCTGCGCTCGGCCCGCTCACTCCGCTGCTGCCGTCCTTCTTTTCATCTTATTCTTCTTCCCGCGTCGGACCGCTCACTCTTCGCCCTCCTCTACGTATGTGGACGGAAACCAGCCAACCTGAGGGGAGGGGAGGGGAGGAGAGGGGAGGAATTAGTAGCTATACAGAGGCTGAGAGACAGTATCAGTTTGTGATAGCTTGTGACTTATTTTTGTGACGCACTTTCTCACAACCTGCACTGGCTTGTTCTACCTTCAGTAGTATACAATCACCAGAGTGACTTTCAACAGCCCACAGAAAGGAGCTGTGTGTTGTATGTGTAGGAGGACAAATCAGTAGGAGTAGAATAATTTCATAATTAAAAAAAAAAAGATATTTCACAAGCAACCCCTGCTGAGTGGAACTCCAGAAAGTCCTTTTTCTAACACAATGTGACATTTGAATGATAATGATATTCCATGAGTCTACAGATACTACTTTTCAGACTCAAATAAATTGTTTTGTTATTTTTGGGTAGATTTATTCTGCTTTAATTGCATCTGTAACATATCTTTAAGTATGGTACCTGAGCTGAAAACTAACAAGCTGGTCTTCCATTGCCAAGACAATTAATAAGACAGATTAAGTCTGATTAAAATGCCATTAAATTACATGAGTAATTCCAGTAATAAATGACTGTTTAATGATAAATATAATATGCTGGCAGTCCCTTTGTACAAGTTTTTAGCGGACAACTCAATTTCAAAGAAAAAAAAGTTTATATTAAAAACTTTTAAGGGCATTAGTATTAGGGGTAAGTATCTTTTTCATGAAGTAGTGCTTTTAATTTACTTGTTATGGTGGTTTATCCCTGGAAAAGTTGAGCAGTACAAGGGTTTTAACTGGTTAAAAGCTTTAAACTGCTGTCTCCACACTCTACACACAGTATTTAGTGAGTAGCATCAACATACACAACAGGCTTAGTAAAAGAGAAAACCTCTTTCATTCACCACACTGACAGCATAGACACATTGCTAATAGCTGCAGCACACACACACACACACACACACACACACACACACACACACACACACACACACACACACACACACACACACACACACACACACACACACACACACACACACACACACACACAGGCTGAATTTGTTACTCAATCTAACACTCCCTGCCAAGCTGAAATGCAGTGCATCTGATTGGGAGTCAGTACTTTTCTGCATTTAGAGCAAGGATTATCTCAGTGCTGCATGCCTGATTATAGAGCGCTCTGTGTGGATAGGAACATTTATGCATTTAAGACATGCAAGCAGCAAGTTAACTCGTCCATGTGATGATACGGGGAAACAAAAATGTTGGAAACACGACAGACTTAAAGAAAGCAGAGCAAATCTGAATAGTCCCTTCCAGGTATCTGTAGACAAGAATATCTGCCAAATCTTTCTTCTTTAAAAAAGCCTGTTTTAAGTAGTCTAAAATTGGATTTAAGAACTTAACATCCAAATTGTAGAAACTAATCTGGTGTCTGACTGAGGTGAACTAATGAAGGTTCTGCAACATCTGAAATCATACCATACAGTTTTATCATTGCATCTAACTAATGTTAAAGGAGGCACAACAAGAATTCATGCTTCACACTTGGGACTTTTTCAGGCTTTTTATGAATAAATTCGGGAGCCAATACCAGCTACCAAAAATAATGTGAGTTTTTCTCCAATGTTCCATTCATTGATTGGAGGCTGTGTTTTACCGGCGTATGAAGGCAGCCACTTACCCTGCCGTTGACCTCGCCCCTCCACCACCCATTGGCTCCTGACTTTGTGTAGATCTTCACCACGTCACCCTCCTGTAGTGAGAGCTCCCGGGTGTCACGTGAGCTGAAGTCGTACCGCGCTATCGCCACGCCGATCACTTTGGGAGCGAACACTGCAGAAAGAGAAGGAAGGAGAGGGTCATACAATAACTGTAATTATTGAGTTCATCCTGGTTCAAGATGAATTTGAAACATTAAAAAAAAAAAAAATTAAGTTTCTGCATCAACACATACACACATGGTAATACACACACAGATTAACAGAGATGGTGATGGCAGATAGCGTTTAATTCACCAAGAAACACCTGGGGCTTCACCCTCATTTGAGAGGGTATCACATGTCCTTTTAAAAGTTGAGACTTAGCCAAGTTAGAACTAATGGTTTCATGACCCAATTCAGGTCTTGAGGCTAAGAGGAAAAACTAAATGGTTAAGTGAGAAATGATGTACACATGGATGATTTTGCTATCCATTTGCTTACCATATAACAGGTAATCTGACCAACAATAAACAGAGTTAAACCAGCTAATTCATCTGTGAGAAGTTTGTTCATACTCCTTGCTACCGGTGCATGGGATTTATTTATTTTACTCCACTATGTAGACTGTAGCTTTAGTTGAGATAGTCCAGCTGGAGTGTTCTGACAGTGATGTGTCTGTGTGGGAGAGACTAGAAGTCCTGTCGACAGCAGTATGAGAGCCAGATGTGGAGCAGGTTAGTTAGTTACCGCTGCCACCCCGCCGGTTTTCTTCTTTCTCCAGACACTAACTGGTGGGTCGTACTGGGCTAAGCTGACAGGTGGAAATGGAATGTCAGACCTCTACAACCCGGCCGTGGGGATAGAATATCTGATATAGAAGTGCTCTGTGTGTTTGGACACCCCCACCTTTACATTGACGGACAGACACATGAGCACACACGCATCAAATCCAGACACATATGCTTTAGAAAACTCCTCAAATACCACAACACTTTTTTCTCAACACTGTTTCTGCCTCTCACACAGTGCTTTTGACATGCAAAAATAACACAATACATTCATGCATTAATAAAACACATAGTCCCTGTCCTGCACACTGGATGGCAGTTATGTGGACGCAACTATGAAAGAGGTGCAAATGTAGGCTACAAGTTCAAGTTCTTCATATGTCCAAAAGGGGCAATTTGTTCTGCCACTGTAGTGATAAAAAACAACACAGGCCAAGATACACAAGATAAAGACACCACATAATAAAAAAAACACATATAAATACAGGAGTAAAAGGCAGAGATGCAGGCGATGATGTGAATGCACTGAGCTACAGCCAGCATGCTAAGCAGCTGTTTACATGATAGGAAAGAAAGACAGAAGTGTAAGAGAGACAGACCGACTGACTGACAGACAGAGAAGAGATACCTGTACCTGACCAGAAGGGAGCAGAGGAAGGAGGTACAAAGCTGTAGCCGGCAGGAGTTACAAGAGAGAGGCCGCAGAGCAATGGGGCTATGGCGGGGCAGGCCAGGCAGGGAGCGAAGAGATGCGAGAGGGCGGGGATGGGGGGGATGGTAGAAGGAGAGAGAAGCAAAGAAGAAGAAAAAAACATGTTTTTAAAAATCCCAACTCTGAGCCTTTTTTCAGAGGTATAAAGAACACAGTTGCAGTTTGATACAAAAATAAATGACGCCAGGCACAGGAGGAGCTCTAGCGAGTGTGGACTACTTCTTCCACACAGCCTCTGGTTGATGCAGCAGCATTTCCACATTCATTTGTATTGTTTCAGTGTTTATACTGTCTGGCCTAATGGCGGCACTGTATTTAGAAATCTGCATTTTTATCTCAAACAAGATGCAAATACTGAAAGCATCTCACTTCTCAAATGTCAGTCCAGTTAAAAAAAAGAAGCTGATATGTAAGTCACAGGTCTGATATGGCAGTAAGTTCACTCAACATCTGTCTCGTTTCCATAAAATTGTAAATTAAAGGTCAAATTAAAGGTCAAACTTCGTCAATTTTGACGATCCAGAACAAAAACGCACCGCACCACGTGGAGCGATGACACGTCAGGATTCCAATTTGCCAAAAGGATGTCTGCATCATTAATGAGAGACGACATCTTCACTCGCACATTTAATTGGGAGGAACATGCAGTGTAGTCACAATTACAGCATAGGGAATAGACTTCT
The DNA here is from genome assembly GCF_963691925.1 of Scomber scombrus. Classification (NCBI taxonomy): domain Eukaryota; kingdom Metazoa; phylum Chordata; class Actinopteri; order Scombriformes; family Scombridae; genus Scomber; species Scomber scombrus. The sequence goes on from NC_084989.1 coordinate 8,346,883, forward strand.
ATCTGCATATTTATAAAGACAATCATCCACTTGTAATACAGCCGCAACCGCAGATATGCACATCTCCTGCACAAAGTTCCTCTGACAGACACTCTTATCAGTGATGTTGCTATATTTCATTATTATAGGACTTAATTGTATCGTTACTGTCTTTGCATGTAGTCATTTTGCACCTTACGATGTCCACAGTGCAGATGTCTCTTCTTCACAAAGATTAACTGTGCCTTTATCTTGCTAACAACTTGAGAAATAACCCACTGGAGGCTGACTGCATTTGTATTTCTATCTGTCTTCTGCAATTTTCTACTGGCAGGGAAGAAGCTGCGGGCATTGATCCCATTCCAGCAATGTGTCAGTGCCTTGCTCTGGGGAATGGAACCTCTAACCCTGAAAGTTTTTGTTTTTTATTAGTTTTCATGGAGAGATTTGAGAGCCTCTGTACTCGGTTATTTTGGACTGTCAACATAACAAGTTATGTCTGAAGTACTGTAGGGAGAAAATGCTGATGCTAAAAAGAGTCTTTGCAGTAGAAATGAAATAAAAGCAGTTAGCAGAATGGATGCCAATGGATGATTTTGTCTAGAAAAAAATAACGGGTGAGCAAAGCTGATTATAATCTGATTGTCATATTATCTGAAATAGGCATTATCTATCTGGACTGCTCTAATACAAATACATTACATACAGACATAAGAAATCAGTGTGGTAAACTCTGGCTACACGACAACACAGGTCTGCTTCTGCATCATTACACAGGAGCCAACATTTCTGCCACCAGGAAGAGAAAATCTCATCCCCAAAATGGCAGATAAATGCCCAAACTTTATGAAAAATATGCCGCTCCCAACAATACTGTTGGCAAGTTAACTGGCCTGGGTTATTGATATGCTGTAAGGAGAGCAGAGCTCCAGTGGTTTTTAAAATGAATACTAATCAGCGCACTGAGAGACAGCTCAGCAGCCCCTAATGGCGTCTAGGTACGAGCAATATGAAGAGGGATCGCCCTCCACTTCAAACAGCCACCAAAACACCAGCAGCATTTCATGCTTCATTTTTGCAAAATCTGATTTGTGGACCACACTGGAATACACAATGTGAGCTGGTTGACTAATAGAGGAGACTACGGCCGAGACTACACACACACACACACACACATATCACATTGTATCGCCGCACTCAAGAGATAAGAGTGGAGATGAGTTAAAATCCAATCAGCAACCTGAAGTCCCCCGGACGCTGTCAGCTGAGATTGTTCCACAGACACATATTAATTTATATTTTGGGTTAACATGAGTATTGGTTCTATTGTGGTTCACTGTGTCGGTTAAAGACTATAAATCAATCAGTTTTGCCTTCTGCAAAGCTGTCCAACAAAACATTAAACAAAAGCAAAAATTAATTAGCAGCCTCCCAGCAGTGTTTTTGAGGAGGACGGATATCAAAACAAAAAATCATATAAAAGTGAAAGAGGGAAATGAAGTCTGCACATCAGGAGGCAGCCCACAAGACAGAAGACCACACCAGAACAAAACAAATTTGTATTGGAGCTGTCTCGACTTGTGTTTTGCACAACCAAACAGCTCTGTACAATCTGTTCACATTCCTCCTGCTCGGAATGAGTTCGTCAGCAAGCCAGGGACTTATTCTTTTGTCTTGTGCATGCAGTGGCACACAGGGTTCAAATGAAACCTCATTTCACCACTGATTGCGATAAGTCATAAATTTTCCATTAACCAACTGATAGGCGATGTTGCCTTGCCTGGCTCACACACTGGGTTTAATACCTTTTCTTCTGGCATTGCTTGAAACATTCAGCTTGGGAATGGCAGCGTGTGGGGTGTACATGGATGTTTTACAGGGCGAACAGCACTTTCTACTTTGGTTTTGGAGGTGGTAGACAGTCAACTCAGTCTTTAAAGCTCTCTTGATGGTTTTTCAACCTTATTCCCACCTGACATTTTCAGCCAAGCCTTTCACAGCAATAAAACAATGGATAAAAGGATTCATATTGAAGGTCTATTTTCTTAAAATAAACTCTTTCGCCCTTGTGCTCTTTAAAAACACCTTAAACCCCTCACTCCTACCTTTAAATGACATAATTGAATAGAATTGTTGTCAACCACATTCAGAAAAAACTACAGTGTTGTCACAAAAATGTCTATATTCACTCCTGAATAGCCAGTTTGGCAGTGCTCTGCTGTTTTGTCTGTTGTTCTCCTTCAAACACAAAAAAATCGACTCATTAAAATCTCAGTTCAAAGTTACACGCACCGCACCTGTTAAGTTCCAAGTCAGAAAGGAAAAGCACCTCGCTGGGTGTTATGTTCTGCTTCATTAGCTCTGATAAATAACATCTCTAACTCCCGAATGCTGAGAGGAATCAGGTTAGAACGGGTAATGACTGACAAAGTCGCAGAGTTAAGAAGGAACAGCAGCTGCATGCATAAATAATCATCCATGTGCTGCCTTCAAATGTAGCTCAAGTGCAGTTCTGGCGTTGGATTTGGAGACAACAGCTGCTTTACATTGAGGTGTTGCCAGGATGGTTTGTAACAAAACACACAGCTCAATCTAATGCAACTAAAAGAAAACTCACACAGCTGAAATCTTCACCCCGGCAACTGCCAGACAGCAAAGCACAACATCCAGAGGAACAGAGTGCTGTGACAAATTCTCGTAGTGTAACTAACTCATTTTTGTCTGTCTGAAGTATAAACTACTGTTTGTGGTGAGGCATGCTAACAGCTGAAACATAGCAACATTCTGCTAGAGAGCTTCTTTTCTGAAAAGTTAAGTTAAATCATCTATAAAGTTGATTAAAAAAATGAAAGTATCCAGATACTTAAAAATGAAACTACATATGTTAACTTACTGATACTATTGTATTAACAGTTGTATATGATGCCCCTATATATCCATCATGGAGTAAAAGTTGCTTTATATAAAATGTATTTGCCTTTTTGTGAAGAACATTAAATATATAACACACAGTTTAGATTTCAAAGTTATTAATAAAGGATTATATCACTTGAATTAATTAACTGATGAAACTATAACTGACATTGTAAGTAGTCTTGACTTTGGTTAACTCATTGAAGGTTCGTCCACATTATTTCACTCCCCCGAAACTCAAATTGATCTGATCTTCAGTAATCGGCCAGAGTGTGTTATCAAATCTAATAACATGCTTAGTAGATTCTGCAACCACCGTTTGACAGTTCAGTCAAAAACAATTAACATCAGAGGAGACTGAAGCGTTTTTAACAACAAATAGCTATGCGGCTCTTTAAGGCTGTGAAGATGCTCCCGAGTGAATTAAGGCGGTGTGCGAGAGAGTTGGAAAGGATGACAGATAAGAAAATAGAGCAGGCGGCTGCAGTGGTGGGTGGAAATCAGCAGAGCCAGTAACAGCAGCGTTTTGCAGGTCAGAGCAGGAACTATTAAGAGCAAATGGAGTATGAATGATCGGCAGAGTGTCAGATCACACAGACTGCTTTACTGACGTGAATGTGTTTGAAAAAATCTGCTTATGCTGACTAGCTGACAGCATATGTGACTATCATCTGAGGTTTAGAACTGCACTGGCTGTGGCCCTCAGGGCTGATAAACTTGTTGAATACATTTGCTCACTCATTAAACATTGCTATGCAGATTTTTTGCTAAATAATTTGAAACCTATATTGATTACATCCATATTTGTTTGCTATTTTTATCTTCTGGCGTTTGCAGGATCATTTCTACATTTCTTGGCACTTTACTGCCACCGACTGTCAGTGCATGAACACCAACTGGCAACCTCCAGGCCTGAAAAATGCAGCTAAGACAGAAGGGCCAACAACTGCAGTTCCACAAATGGCCACTTGGGGCTGGCTACAAGTGAGTGAGTAAATCCCACTAGACCCCCATATTAAAATGGCCAACTTTACAGTGGAAATAAACTTGTTTGCAGCCTGGTTTTGGTCTTTACAGCTAATTTCTTCACAGCTTTACAGGTTGGGAATATTTAAATAATATACCCATTTAAAATGTTTACTAAGGATTAAAGTTATGCATAACAGAAGTCTACAAACCATTAAGTGACATTACAGTGGCTACATCCATTATTTTTTTTACGATCTATAGTGAAAACATCACCACTGTATACAAATTGGGTGTCTTTTCATCCAAGTATTGCTTTTAATGAACCCAATAACTATATGATAAAAATATTCTTAGATTAAACTATTTTGAGCCCTGTTTTAGTCTAGAAAGCTATGTATCATCAGCTAGAAATATATAAATATAGGATGTAAAAGATGTTAACCTCTCAATATCCATACTTCTTTACCAGTACTTCAATCTTAAGTAATATATTAATCATTTTATCATTTTTGGGGTAGTTTTTACACTGTTTATTTATATCTGAAGTAAAGTGAAAAGGGGAAATAGATAAAAGTGTTTTTAGTGTGTGTTCCTCATGTGTACTTACTGTTGCCACCCAACCGGTTGATGCGGTGCATAGCAGCATTCTCTGGTTCCCGGTAAGGAAACTGCAACGTTGTGTCCAAACTCCTGAAACCTTCTCTCAGGGAGTGGTGTTTGTAGTACTCAATCAGCTCCTGGACACGCACGCAAACACACACACAAACACACACACAAACACACATACACCCAATTAAGCAAACTAATAAAAGATATGCAAGAATTTGCATAGATGTTTACTTCATAACACATTCATAAATGCTTTTTTTTTTGTTTTTGCTCTTGTGACAGTTTTTATAATATATTCAAGAAACATCTGTATCATTTGCATATCTGTCAAGTCACAGAGAGGAATCTTATTATTACCCGCTGCTTTTAAGCTGCTGTAGGCGTGAAATAGCTGAAATATCATGTGGTTACAAAAGATACAGCAGTATAAAGTTGAATTACAGCAATTGGAGAGAACTTTTATAAAATGGGTTTAAAATTAAAGGTTATCAAAATAATCTTTGAAAACACAACAATATTCCAATAGCAAATCTGAGAAACAGAAAATACAGTCCTAGCATAAATAAAATTGGTGAGCCTTTCCAATATTCACTGGACTTATCTATAATGCTGAAGCCCTTAGGCCAGTATAAACACGTCTCTAATCATGGCTATATTTGTGCACACTGCTAAAATAAAATTCAGGTTTTGACACTTCATTAAGCGAACGCAATGATTTATTTATGAATTGCAGTGGTGGAATATAAAAAAATAAAATAAAACAGGCTGAAAAGACTCACTAATATGCTCCTGAACTTCTTGTTCTCTGCGATGTAGAAGCAGCCCTCCTTCGTCAGGATCTTTATGTGCTTCACGTCGTTGTTGTACCTGTGGGCCATTGAATAAGTTATGAGTGTAATTTCCCTCTCTGATCACCGCCATCGATCGGTGGCCGGCCCCTGGCCCCTGTGGAGAGCACGGCCGTCGCTGTAATGCATAGGGTCCCAAAGGTTTGTGACACGTGAATGATGGGTGCTCAGAAACCCAGCCCAGCACCCTGCGCACACATTGTTGTGTTTGCATTAACAGGGTGGCTGATGGTGGTCTGAAGCTGGAGGAGTACAAGCTGTGGACAGAGCGTGCAGAAACCTGGATGTCTTGTTTTGTAAGTGATGATGATGCTTTCTGCTTGATCCACATACATTAAGTTGCTTTGTGTAGAATTTTTATCTTAAAAATGTAGATGTTTTAGTAGAAATCTGTGAAAACCATGGTGAAAAGCAGCGCAGTCTTGTTCTACTCTTGACTATATTTTGACAATTAAAGTTCTCACAATTAACAATTAACTATAACAGCTAAAACATGATAGATTACGGGTTTAAGAATCCAGTATGGACATAAATTGATAGATTTAATGTCAATAAAGTATTTTTAAAAAAGGAAATTAGTGAGTCAATGTTGCATTCTTAGTCCCTGGTATTGTTGAACAATACAAAAGGACCCTACATGACCAAATTAAACTGAATGTAATTTGGACACAGCATGAGTTGGGTCCTGGGTTGAATTTCAGTTAGTAAGAACGACATGGACCTTTGACAACCACAAGCTTTCAGAAAACTCAATTTAAGATTGAAATACCTTAAAGTGGCTATTTAGAAGCTAAAGAGATAGATACACACTTTCCTCAGGAGACAGTCGAAACAAAAATAAAGCTAAAAGGAGAGTGAATGTTGGACTTACATTCATTAAACAATCTTTTTTGTTTTTTCAAACTCACAGTTGCTCTACGTGTGGAGAAAGCTGCCTCCATTTTAGGGGAATACAGTTAATTTAAAATGCCAGGGTCTCTTGGCCATTTGGACACAATCATCAAAAATCCTCTGCCAGTTCAAACTATAAGAAAAAGGACATGAAGAAGAGGGCATTTCCAATCGTGAGTAATTCTTTAAATGTCGTTCCCACCGCTATGTAAGCTTCTTTTTCTATCCTGCTTCTCTCTTTCATGGTGAGGTTTTAACAACCTTGAACAGTCTTACAGTCGTTTTCTGCTCTGTTCACAGCGCTGCGCCTTTGTGTAACAAGCAATTAAGACTTCAACTGAGAAGGAACTTGAAGGCACTACGAGCAGTCCTTCGTGAGAGAGAGAAGGATGCTTAAAAAAAAAAGAAATGAAGTCTCAAGGAATTTTTTCCATTGCTCACAGAGAAGCGTTCTGGCTCCTTGTGGAGGAAAGTGCTCCTGCTTAACACTGCTGCCATTTAAAGGTAAGTTACAAACACTGCACCCAGATGTTCTAGAAAGTGCTTTGCCTTCATTACCAGGATTCCAATGGCTGTACGCTTCAAATGACAAGCTGCTAAGACTGTTCTTGTGAGTTTTGAAGTGAAACCATAACGGATACTATCACATACTGCTTAACTGAGATCCTGCTCAATGATTAGCATCTGTTTTGGTCAGTTTCACACACAAATCACTGTCTCAACCACAGAGGGAGAGCAAATCATCCTTCAAGGGAACTATAAATGGGTCCATCAGATTGTGTAGCATAGCCGGGAGTTTTCATCTGGTCAATATTGTGGTTTGGCTAAAGCATCTGATGAATCTAGCAGACTGTAGCTGCACACAGACAGAAAAACTCTCATGTAAGAGGAAGACAATCAATTGGATTATTTTGACCATTTAAAATTTTTACAGCAATTATAAGCCACTTTTATGAATGATAATATTGAATTTACATTAATTAAATCCAATAAATGTCTTTGTGATAGTGTTTCTATCGGTTTCTGAGGTACGACCTCTATTGATTGACCTAAAAAAAATGGCTGACTTACTTTATGCTGATGGCGTATTCTGTGAACTCTCTGCTGCGATGCCGGACTAGGTAGGTGCTGTTGACCCTGTTGATGAGTTCTGCCTCTGCCTGGAGCCTCTCCATGGGCCCTGCGAACCTGCACAGCGGTTAAAGAGGTTATTATGGAATGTAAAGTGAAATCGGTGGTTGTCTTTCAGCATCTGTGTGATGGTTTCCTACAGTTATTTGCTTGCACATATAGTTTAGAGCTGCGCAGCTTAATTGTGAAATTACATGAATGTGCATTTTGTGATTATCAAAGCAAATCTGTGCATTTTGGATGCATTTACACCTATATTTGCTGTGCTTTGCTATATCAAATAAAGCGTGATTCTTTTCAGCTAAAGTAAAGACATTGACCTTCTCATTCAAAATACATTGAGGCTGAGACAGCTGTATATGAACATACCAAGGTTGAGTGGAGTAATCGACGGGCTTCGGGACCTGGAGCAAAGTGCAAAAGTCAACATGAGAATTTGTTATTTTCATGAACCACCATCAACATGACTTACATCACTACAGTAAACAGTCCCACAGTACAGTTTTCGAGCAGATGTTTAGCTCTGCAATAAAACAAGTGCTTTTTTTACTTTATAACCCCAATAAAACATCCCAATCTAACCTTTTCTTATTTTTACAACATTGTAAAGACAGTTATACTAGTTTATTATCTACTAGATGTCTCATATTCCTGAAGCAGCTGGACAGAGTCTGAATTTCATTTTATCAAATGGAACATGACAATCCACTGGTGAGAAGAGGAGGAGATTTAGAAAAGGTAAAACAAAAACAGGCAACCAATACACTGTTCAGTCAGCAAAGAAGATAAAAAACGTTCTCGCTTCAGCTGACTTACTTTATGCTGAAGTATTTTCTTGTTGCTTTTAAGATATAGTTTTATTCTTTGCTTTAAATTGATAAGGCAAATTAGACTCTAAACCACCTGTATCTCATCTGACAAGCCAAGTTCCTTGTTGCTTGGAACATAAACACCCATTGGCTGTTTTTTTTCTTCTCATGCCAGTTAAAATAGTTTACTTCCCCATCAGAAATCCCCAGCTATCCTCATGACACTGAACTGCTAGTGAATACCGGCCAAATACACGGCGCTACAACAGGCCCTGCTGTAGCGACAGTGTAGAAGGAAAGGCTGCTTACACATGGGCAAGGCTTCACAGCGTCGCTTGGAAAGAAGCCAACCTCTTTCGTCGACAGGATTTTACCCTGAAACCACAGAGAGATAATTGCGTTATGTACATCTGGCTGACTCTGTCTCCATAATTCAGAAACAATTAGCTTGCAACACAGAGCAGTGCAAATTTACAGCCCTAGTTAACTATTGTTGAAATAATGGCTGGCAGGAAGAGAGTTTCTTATTCCTCCCATGGCGATGACTCTTTAAGCTCAATGCCTTGATTTATCAACAGTGGGGAGTCCATATAAATAGGGATTCTCTGGAGTCCTTCTCTTTCTAATTGACTGAGGGTTGATTCTATGTGAAGTGACAAAATATTTGATTTATATGCGACAATAATTCAGTCATGGATTCCATAGCGGGAGACAAAATGAATATTTGTTGTTATTATGTAATTAAAATCTTGAGAGTAAAAAAATGATAATAAAGCCTCTTAAATGAAAACCATCAAAGTCGATTGCTTTACTGCTGTTAAAGCTGCTAAATGAACTGAAGTCAATAAACATGCATGCAGCGTATATAGTATACATTAGCAGTATATTAGCTTTGGCTAATTTAGCACTGTCATATCATATTATGTACCACTCAAAATATCTATTTAGTATTTATTAAGAAGGAGCAGGATGCAAATACACTTTTACAATCGGGGTTGGCATGTTAAACCAATTAACGCAATTATTCATTGAATGTGTCGTCAAAAATAGGAAATGCTGGTGAAAATATTTTTGATGGTTCTGTGGTCTGTGGACACATGACTGCTACCTCAGGACATTTTATCAGTCCTTGAGGACAGTCCTGCTTTGTTGCTGCATCTTTGCTAAGACTGTAATAATGATTATAGCTGGTAACAGTGATGGAGTAAACAAATGGTTGCCATTGAATGAAATGAAATTACAGTGATCGATTCTATTTGTCACGCAACCCCCGAACAGAAATGATTATGGTCTGCTGGCTACAAAGGTGATGGATATTGAATGTTTACAGACTGTGGTGATGTGGCTGCCTCCGGTTAGGCTTTTACACAGGGTTAATTGAATTCTTTATCTATTTTATCTGTTTCTTATTAAGCATTGTGAGATTTGTTACCTTCCTCATTACATGTCTGTTTATAAAACTATAGATGTGCATGTCAGTATGACTCACAGTATGCTTCAGCTACAACCTTATTATAATTATTATGATGGCTTTTATTCAGCCTCATACACACACACATGGAGGAAGAACTCCTGAGTTTAAATGTATAAATGTTTCTAAAAAAAACCAAAAAACTTTCCTCCAGCAGTGAGGTTCAAATCACGTGTTGTCACATAACAGTAATTGCCTGCATAAAACAAATATTTCCAGCGTGTGTGTGGGAGTTTTACTTCCTTATAAGAAGTAGTGTGCTGTGTGTAATTGTCCGTGGGTGTGTACAGACACTATATATACTATAAGCTTCATTTTCACATGCAACTTGTTTGCAAGAACTGTCAAAATTACCTTCCCTTTTAATAAAAAGGCAAAAGTTTAGGTGATACACCACTGTAACGCTATTATATAATAAAAGGTCATGATAAGGGTTAGATAAGGTGTCGGTAAGTAGAGGAAATGAGAGATTTGGATACAGTAGATCCATTTTTGGGTCTGCGGAATAGTGATTAAGAGAGGGTGTGAATTCTGACCTGCCACCAGGGGCAGTGAAGGTCGGCGCAGATTAATTCGATGATGTCACCCGTCTGGATGTTGAGTGCTGGACCAGAAGAGGGGCTCGGCACACCGAAGTAGTTCCTGATAACCACCATCTTGGGCAAACCTGCAACAAGGACACAGTTTGAAAAAGGACATGAACTACAATGAATGACAGCATGTAAATAGTATACAGAGCATCCCAAGTCAATGATGATGAAACTTAATTTGGATATTTAATTTACATAAAACATGTCAACATGTCGGTCTTTTTCTTTATTAACAGTTGAATTGAAGAGTTGTGTTAATAAGTGAGTTAAATCTAAAGTTAGATGAGTTAAATGTGAAGTGGCAGAGAGCTTGAATTCTTTACATCAGTTTCAAACACTCTTGTCATCCAGGTCTTTCTGGAGAAACACAGGAACAGAGCTTTTATTCTCAACGAGGGCTTTAAGCTCCCTCGTTTCCTTTTAACAACGTAACAGTGAATACAGTCCTTAAGAGGCTGAATGAACTGAATTACAATAAAGCAACAGGTTTAAATAATACACTTTCCGGGTTCCTAAGGGATGCAGTAGAGCGTATTACACCTGCTGTTGCCCATTTACTCAATCTTTCTACAGAGCAAGTGAAGGTTTCCACAGAGCTCAAGAGTTCAAGAGTCATTCCTCTATATAAAGAAAGGGGACCAGTTTGAGATTATTATTATTATTGACCAGGTTCAACTTTAAGTGTTCTTTTTAAGGGAACTGAAAAGATCATACAAGAAGAGGTAATTGCATACTTATTGAGTCGAAGTATATCATTTGAATACAGTCAGGTTTCCCATATCCCAATATATCCCATATCCCAATCCCATACCACGAAAATTGCCTTCTATATTTAACAGACTGTATCGGAATGGAGGTTGATAAAGGCATGTCAGGTGGTCATGTCAGAACAAAAAGCCTTTGATTGTGACACTGTAGATCATGATATCCTGCTGTTTAAACTGAAGGCCATGGGGTTTAGCAAAGTGGCAATAAAATGGGTCAATTATGGAAGTCAATGGGAAACTTTCCAAAGCTAAAACTACCAGTTGTGGTGTCTCTCAAGGCAGGGTTCTAGGGCCACTCTTTTTTATAATTAAGACATGAACGATGCCTGTTCATCTGACAATTTTCTCTATGCAGACAATCTAGATATTCCCAGCTGCAACTGAAGGATGGTCTTTAACTCAGACAGAAATGTTAAGCAGGCGATGAAGAGATGACTAAAAAGTAGTCTCTCCCACGGACTTTGCACAAATAAACTCAGAGTTGTCAGTTAAATAGATATTGTGTTTGCACCTGTCAATCCTTGACGGTTTGTTTATGTGATCACTGTCGTCAGGTGAAGCAGTATCATGTGTATTTTATGATTGTAAAATAAATCAGACGAGTGTCAGTACTAAAGAAATCTCCACGACTTCTTTGACTCAAGTCCTTTCTTCAATCATGAACACCTGGCTGAATTTGTAAAAGTCTACGCGCGTATGTGTGTGACCTCAAGTCTAAAGGGACATGTTTGTCATTCTAAAGCTGCGTCTTTGCTCTACTAAACTATTCATGGCCCCATTACAGGTGGTAATGAGAGGGAGGAGACATGTGTACACACATACAAAACACCCCTTGTCAGTGTACTGCCCTTGCAAATCATTTTTCATTATCACAGTACAGATAAGCAGCAGTGCACTGTGGTGTATGTCTGGTCAAGTTGTTAGATAAAAGATAAGCAGGAGTGAGTTTCATTGTGTGTTTACTGCTGCATACTATATTGCAGCCCCATTAGGGAATTTTTAAAGAAAATTAAATCAATGTTAGAAACAATTAGACAAGTCCTAATCACATTTAAAATAAATAATCACGAGAATCATTTTGTTGTTTTTCACTATGTAATGCATGAACACTGCTTTGTCTTCAGAGATGCTTGATGCAATTTCCCCCATTTATTTCTCAACATTCATGCTGATAGTATGCACACTTTCTGCACACTTTCAATAATGCAATTTGTTTGCCGGAATGACCTCCATCAGCACTATTTGATTTTGAACAATGGCCAACTTTGATTCCATTATCCACCAAGAAATAACTGAAATTGAATTATAATATGTCTGCTATGAGGTATCCACCCATGCCAAACAAATCACAAGTTCATATCTCATATGCACAGTGCAATCAAATGTATTGTGCATTCGCTTTCTCTGCATTGTGTCATGACAGTGTTGTCCAAGAACACAAATAAGAGAGAAAGAAATTCAAGTGAGAGCATGAAAAAAGGGGAAGAGCTAAAGCCAAGTAATAGAGAAATCAACAACACTGTATTGAAAGCTAATAGATCTACAGTATATATCTGCCTTGCTTCTGATCCAGCACTGTGGCTGGCAGCCTGACATGTGCTAGCTCGCCTGAATAGCACTTCTAAAGACGCAGGGCCATGGAGAATTGAGTCTTGGGGGCATGAATTGCATTCCTATCCGCACAAGGACAAGCCATGTGTTAGTGCACCTTTGAAAACAGACAAAGAGAGCAGCGTCAAAATATTATGAAACGCCAAGGGCCGGGGCAATCAAATGCCTATTGATTTTAATGCGTCTTCAGTCAGAAATGATTTTCTACAGCATAATGGAAGGAGGGGTGGAAAAATGAGTGCTAAAGCCAGGTTTATGAGAGATTAAAGGCTCTCGGTGTAGTGTATGCACACACACACAAACACACACACACATGCAAACACACACACACACACAATTAGAAAGGATGCAGTGCGTTAGTCATATTCTCCTGGAGAATGATTGAAAGACAGAAAGCAACAGAGCAGATAGAGGCAGAAATATAACGGCTATGCTTACTATACAAACACAGAGCAGCTATTTCATGCACTCTGATTTGGGTTTTTTCAGGTTCAACTGTTTACATGAGCTTTTCAAAAGCTGTGATTGAGTCTCTGCTGCAATGATGAAAACCACTTAAATGACTACAGCTTCCTCTTTGATAAAGCAAGGTTACATCCTGATACCTGAAAAAATGATGACACTGGTAGCAATTCATGAAAACCTTTTAGCAATCCTGACAAACAACCTGATAGAGGAAAGTACATCTCTGTAATCATTTGATTACATTGATCTTCATATATAAATGAGCTAATCTGAGTTCATGGGAAGGGTGACAACTTTACTTTGATAATAATCCTACAATGTGTAAAAGGTGACAGTAAAGAAAATTCTCAATGTTTATACAGGTTAATTGATTTAGAAACAGTAGTCTCTATGCACAGAAACATCTCTAGTGAGCGAAAACAAATTGTAGAGGAGGAAACGAGGGTTGTGTGGGAGGTGGGAGGATGCCTAGTGTAGTGTTGTGTTCTGAATTTCTCACCTGGGTCTCGATCTTTGCCCTGTAAAAAAACAAAAACAAAGTGATAGTTACACACAGGCACAGGCATGAACACTCACACATGCACATAGACACAGGGGTCTTTTTAAAAAAAATTTCCTCAACTGACAGTGATCAAAAGATCATTCACCAGTTTTTCTATCACTGGCGCATACCAATCACTGCCATGGTGAAAAACATATATATCTTAAACACACTAATAAATCCACAGTCAGCGCACCCTCCATCCCCCTCTAATAGCTTATAACTTACTAAATCAATTATTAGCTTGACCCGTATTGCAGTGAGATTAATATGTTCAGACGTACAACCCCTATGAGATGAATATACCCACCTGCTGCTGCACACAGAATGAATATTTTAACCCAGCTCTGCTATCTCCCTCATACAGGCCACATGCAGTAAGTCTGGCATGGACGACACTGCATATAACATATTAAAACTCATATTGCATGAACTGACGCCGCAGGTGAACTGCTGTGCGGTCCTGCAGCAGCAGAAATGTTTTAAAGTTGCAGATAGCATTGCAGAATATAGACTAAAACTGGTGTGACTTTTATTGCAAAATACTACTATTTTTTTGCAGATGATGCACATATCACTTCAATAAATGACAAGGATTTAGTGTGTCTGACAAAACTGCATGAAGCCAATGGGACAATCAATAGGTATGGCACTAAAAACAGTATTTACATTAGATCTTGCTGCATAGATGCATATTTGTGGAATCTGATCAAAAATGCATGGCATCAAGGCAGTTGGTTCCCTAAAGGCTGCAACCTATGCCATTCTCAATGAAGTTTGCATTTTGCATTAAGCACTTTCTGTGCACACAAAAAACTGTACTGCACCAGTAAGGCAATAGAAAGGCTTCTCAATTTCACCCCACTTTTGTGTTTTTTCCTGATGATATGGGATCATTTTTCCTTATAGATCATACCAACATAGTGCAATCACAATAAATGACCATTGACAGACACAAGTTAAGTATAATGCAAGAACCCCATTCTTTTTTCCTGTTTGGGGATACTTGTGAGCAATGACGTTTCAGAGACAGGAGAGACAACTCAAGAGGTAAATCTGCAAAAACATTCTCGTCTCTGCCATCACACAGGCTGCAGCAAGTAAAGTCAATTGGAGTCTCCTTGGCAAATAGCTGCAGGAGAGAGCAGTCTTCAAAGTGCAGCAAAGCTTTTGGAAGAGGCGAACAGCAGACAGTATACACATCAACAAGGACGCGCACACGCACATACACACGTATACACATATAGCGGCGGCTCACCTGAGTTCTGACGGAGCCAGGATCTGAAAGAAGTTTGAGAACAGGCATAGTGAATGACGGGTTAGCGGGTGCACGCAAACACTTGCACACACTCATCGGTACAAGGCAACACTCCCTCATTAGTGGAGAAGGCAGACGCTCGTGTCTGACCGTGGTTCACTTTGTTTTGCTGTGCTGCCACTACCTGACAGCCAGGATAGAGGAGGTAACGAGGCAGGGGGGGGGGGGGCAGACCTGTGGGTTTTGCTCCACCAGTTTCTTTCATTGGCTCCCTGAGGAACAGGTAACACCCCCTTGACACTCACATACACACACCTGTGCATACACACACAAACATACCCCTGTGCCTGTAAAAACAGAACACTTGCATACTTCTACATTCACACACACACACACACACACACACACACACACACACACACACACACACACACACACACACACACACCGAACACACACACATGCACTAGCTGGCAGAAAGACACAAATATACACAATGTACCTACAGTACCTGTACACACACACACACACACACACACACACACACACACACACACACACACACACACACACACACACACACACACACACACACACACACACACACTTCTTTCAGCTGGCCTGTTCCTCAACTGAACTTTGACCTCTTACACAAACATATGGCAAGTGAGCTGATAACAAAGACAAAATGCAGGTAAACATTAGCTTATCTCTGACAATCACACACACAACTCACACAAGTTCATACACACATCGCCCTATACAGTGATTGAATGTGTGTTCATGTTATGTAGCCCTGCATGCATTGTTGTACTAGTAAAAAATGGGGCAACAAAGAAAAGTAAAATTAAAAACTCTGATTTGATGAAACACAGATTTAAGAGGAAGTAACAAGTATTTGTGTACTTGTACTTCTCGGAATTTTCCTCTAAGTAAAGTTTCAGACTTTTTTTTCTCCATACGTTTACTTACGTATGGTACTTAAGTACTAGTCCTCACCCCTGCATTTATCCCTGTTGCAGCACAGGGTGAATACTTTGTGGAGTAATGAGAAGGGGAATTCAAGCCGACATCCATGTCATCACAGCTCTGAGCTCTCCTGCCGCTGGTGTCGCCCAAATCTACTCAGGTACACAGTGTGCCCAGGTGGGCCTGGCAGTGGCGTTATTGCCTCTGCGACCTGATAGCATCGTGACAGATGCCCAGTCCAACAGGAGCTGGCAGCTTGCCACAGGGAATACAAACACACACGCATGCAAGATTGCGACACACGACGTTACAGCGTGTGCACATTGTAACAGTGCAGCTTGCATGCTTTCTTGGCTGTGAAAACATTGTGCAGAGTTTTGGTGCATGCACTTTTAAGACCTAAAAGAGCTTTCACAAATAAAAAGTGTGAATATTGTTTTTTCCACCTCTTCGCTCTCTCTCTTCTCTCTCTGTCTATCTCTCTCTCTCACACACACGCGCGCACAATCGCACAAGCAGAAGACATGCTAAGCTGGTTTCTGAAGGCCTTCTTTTCATTCCATGTCTTAAAGTTTTCCCTCCATTTCTCTCAGAGCTGTCAGTGTTCCTGCACAGGGAGCTGAGTGACAGACACACAACAGGGGCATAATAAAGAGAAAAAGTCTGGAGTTTCTTAAGACTCCTCAGTAAAACTACCATTAAGCTTTGGGGAGCGCTACAATGATACACAGTGACATTGCCTTTAAGCTGCTCTGAAGTGTCAAAACCACCCAGGGAAGCGGGGGAGCTTTTGAACTGGTATCAGATATATAGATCGAACATTTGGATGACCTTGGTTGGAAGAAATGAAGACATGTTTAAAATGTTTATATACTTTGGAGGAAACTAAAATTCCTACAATTCCACCTGGCAAAATCTTATTCACAATATCACTGTGTTGTTGCTGTTGTTGTTTTTTAAATTACAGTGCAACAAACCTCATGTGAACCCATAATTAGTCACACGAGACACTCGTATAACAGCTTTTATGTCCTGTTATGTGTCATCTGTCATAACGCTGCTATAAAAGTGCAGTTGTGCTTATACAATTAGCTTTAATGTCTCTCTCCAAAACATTTTGCTCAGTGACAGAATCGTTGCAGACTAGATGTGACTAGTATGACGTTGTGCAATAAAGTGAATGACTGTGGTAACCTTAAATTGGGTTGTATGTATGTGTGTGTGCGTGTGTGTGCAGCAGTGACATGTTACCTGTTTTTCCACAGGAGCCCAAGCGGCCCAGACATTCTTTATGAGCACCTAAACCACACTTGGAGCACAGGTAGCCCTGGTTAAAGATGCCCCTGCAGACAGATAAAAAGTCAGATTTATCACATTGATTGTTTTATAGTACACACACAGTGGGAACAGTATATCTGTGCAAAGAATAGAAAATTACTGTAATGCTTAAAGGAAGACACAGATCCGAGTGTGTTCTCACATTTTCTGACACTTAAGGGTGAATAACAGTTTGTAAGTACATTTTTCTTATTTAAAGGAGCAGTGTCACATTTCAATTTTTAATTTCAAGTCACACAAAATGTACTTTGGCCAATCCAGCGGCACCCAAACAACAGTACAGCCAGAACGCAACAGTGGCAATAACACAATTAAAACAAGTAGAGATAAGGAGGTTGTATAGAGGTCGAATTACCTCCAGTGAGGTGTTTCACTTTAAAACGACCCACAATGATAAAACACTAAAAATGCATATACTCATATCTAATAAATACTGTAAAGAAGACACTTATATTCTGTGAAATACATTTTGCATTAAAGATGCATGCACACACGTATGTGAAGGACAAAGCAGCAGTGTGTAGTTTCTGCTCTCATTTACATAACCGTCTCGCAGGTCCTTATTAAAATTACATGAAAGCAGAGGCTGCTTTGCTCGGCTCTCCTGCTAATTGACTGTTTAACCTCTTTGTGAAAAGTAGCATGGAGTTAACAGGGGAGGTACTTGCTGCTTTTTGTGCAGCTTATAGGTGTGTGTGTTATGTTATGGAAAGGAGACAGAAACTGTGTGTTAAAGCCATTTAAAGCAAGGTTTTTAAATTAAGAAATAAAAAAAACCCACTAAATTAATGAGATTTGCCATTTCCTTTTTGCTTTAAATTGTATACATCTTGACTCATAAGACTCATGATTACATATTTTGTGCCTTCGAATAAGAGGTTGAATTTCTGTCTTTTCAAGTTATATAAAAGCTACTGCTAATAAATAGATCTACGACAGTAGCCATGATGAAATATCCTAAAGAAAGAACGATCATGAAAACTTCACTCCAGGTGCTTCATGAGACCTTCCCCTGCTTGATTCTTGTTTTCTTATATTTTATATCTTTAGAAAATGTTTCAGCGCCTGTCTCTGTATATCCACAGCGCAGTAAACTTGTCCCCTTTCCCCATCCGTCGCCTTGAGGAAGTGCTGAAGTGTGACAGACATTTTTCTTCGGCGTCCTCGGTAGGTGAAACCACTCAGTCGTTCTCGCTGTGAGAAAGTCCATGAGGCGCAGTCCTCTGTGTGCCGATACCATTCAGCGAATTCAAAAGAAACTTTGTGTAACTGTGGCACATGTGCAGAGGAAGAGAGGACTGAAGGGAAGGTGACGAATAGATTGTCAGGGTACGCTGGAGAGGAATAGGAGGAGCGGAGGTCTTTCAAAAGAGTCATGACAGTTGTTTGAAGGGAAAAGGGTCCGCGTCTCGTCCTCGGTCTTTATGTTTGACGGCAGCCTTGAAGAGCGTTGTGTGTGTGTGCGCGGGTGTGTGTGTTTGAATAATAACTGGCCTCTTACCTCAGTAGCATGTGGCAAGAATTGCAGGAGGTGATTCTGTCAAAGGTGTGCATGTGAAAGTCATGGTGGTTGCTTGTTGCATTCTCAGGACGAATGTTGGATCTAAACAAGACATGAAATACAACCGACATTAGATCTATTGCATTTTTCATGTTAGGGAACACAAATGAGTAAATTTAGACATTTAAACATCTCTGAAAATTTACAATAAATTAAGAAGACCCAAGAAAATAAGGTAAACCTACCATCCTGCCCTCTAACTTGGGAAGTGGATATGTTATAGAGCAATAACACCACAAAAGCAAACTGCTGTTTATGCATATTTTAGCATAATGATCACAAATTTTACATTTTTCACCACTGTCATAGGCATAACTTTTTGGGTTGATGTCCTTACTGCAGTAAACGCATCTTAAAAATCAACCAGGGGCTGAAGCTTGATTGAAAAACAAGTCTATAACAGTAATAGACTTTATGTTATCATCAGGTAATGTAGTTTAAAATAGGAATTTACTGAAAACTCCCATCATTGTGATTCTGCTCTGACATGGAGAATTTGAGCATTTCTTTCATGAATTCTTATGACAGTAAAATCAAACCCAGAGGACGAACAATAAACACACATTTCAAAAGGATAATGCAAATCAGCTTTTTTTTCTTTTTCTTTTTTTTAGTTGTATGAAAAATGCAGTGTCAGCTGTTAGACTCTGAATCTTTAAAATTGATCATACCTGCACTGTCAAATAATACATATCATGTTAAAGTAGGTCAAACATTTGTTCACTCTTCCTATTTCAGGCTTTCTTACTGCAGTGAGCTACGGAATAAATAATAAATAATGACAATGATGATGCTCCAGAAGTGAAGCCTTTAGGTCAAATATCAAAAAACATACTTTGAAGTCATATATACTATAGGAACAGATGGGATCCATAAACTGTAAAAGCACAATACAGCACAATAAAAACTAACTGACACTGTAGGTTGTTCTGCAAATTACAGATGAGTCCAAATGAATGAATGAAAATGAGAGCCTGCTGCCAGTGTGGTTCCTGTAACAGCTTTGCTCTTTGATGAAACGTCAATTTCAAAGCAAATTTTAAGAAAAAATAAAAATTCTCTTATAATTGCAAGCAACAAACTCTTTCATTGCAACAGTAACATTTACTGATATAGTTCTTTGAAGTGGGGAGGAGAGAAATGCAAGAAGACAGGCAAGGTTTTCTTGGAGCGAGCACAGAAGTGTTTTTGGCCCCTGGGGACATGGAGAGCGAGAGAATTTACCCGAGTTTGCCTCTAGCGCAAAGGTCTGTTTATTTGAAATTTCAGAGGTCTTCCTTTTGTTTTCTGCGTTATAATAGGTACACACTATGACATTGTTAATTGGGTTTTTTGCTTAATAAGCTAATAGTGCTATTTCTGTACAAAGAGTTACCGTACAAAATGTTCTCAAGAAAACTGGATAAACAACACAGATCTACTGTCGACAGCCAATATATCAGCTTTTTAGATGGTTGTTAACTAGGAGACAAGACAAAGTGTCGTCTTTTTATAATGGGTGATTGTTTGACCTGAATATGTTGCTGTGGCATCTTTATAACAGCTACAGAATGATCACTGGACCTCAAAACCCTCCAAAAAAACCTCTCACTTTCCTTTTTTCACTGGAGTCAGAGGCTTGTTACAGCTCCACTGCTTCTCTGTGTGCTGAAAGCTTTAAAAGCTGTCCAAACTTTAACATTCAGAAAGCTCAGAAATACAATATGACTTCATTTAAAAGTCTTCTTCTTCACTTTCAAGGATGAAGTCTTCGCTCGCTTGCAACAGTTCGTCTTTTGTTCTCGGAGCTCGGATTTTCTCGCTCTCCGTATGCAGAGCGGTGTCTCTACCTACCCCTCGTGGCTGCCGAGCCTCAGTCGAGCAGAAAGCAGTGGGTGGCTCGGATATAAAGGCGGCATGTGAGGAAGCAACTGTTCACAGATCAGCTATTAAAAGTCGCAGGGGAGCATGTGATTGTCTTGTAGCGCCTCTCTATTCTCACAGCTCGTTAATTCAGCCCCAAAAGTTAATCAAGCGACACCCCCTGTTTGCGCAATCTCACTTCACACTAGGCTTCATCTTCCTAATCCTCATCTTCACTTCCTGTTAAGGCCTGTTGATTCCCTTTGGTGCTAGAAAATACTATTTCACAGATGTTTATTTTTTCTCAGTATTTATATCTATATTTTCACTGTAATTAACCCAGAGTTGAAAAAGCAGAGGGCAAGATGTCCACGTTTAGTCTTTTCAATATGGGCCAAAACAATCAAAAATGCTCCAAAAACACTACATTTCACATAATTCAACACTTTTCTTTAGACATGCTGTGCCAAATGTTCCAAACTCCACACTTTCAGATTAATAACACAGGATTTCCTTTATAAATGTGTCTCCAAGACCAGTTTTTACAAGTTGATTTTGATGTGTTAAACAGGTGGAGTGCTCCTTTAATTTTAGGGGGAAAAAATTCTATCAGCAGCTTTCAGGCCCAAAAACAACAATAAAAGAAAATACCTCTCTGCGCCTACTGTATATAATCAGACAAATTCCTGTTCACTTCTTGGTCTTGATTAACAAAGTGACTGTAATTACATTGAAGCAGCTTTATTTCATGGTTTAAAATGAGAGAATTGATTCCTGCCCTAATCCTGGACCCCCTCCTGCTCAGCCACATCTTCACAAACCTTCCCGTAGTACAAAATCTCTTCTTTCCTTTCTCTCCCGCTTTTTAAACTGGTTAAAACTATTTGAGTTTACACACAGTCGGGTCTAATCCTTTAAGAACTGTTGTTTTTTTGTGTTTAATAGGGAAGCTTGCATGTGCCAGCACAGTGAGGGGCAGGGGGGCTGGTAGAGTATCTCTAGGACAGTTAGTTGTTGTATTCATCTTTTTTTGGCTTTACAAGTGAAACACTACGGCTCCGTTTATCATTCTTGGCATCGGTTTGACAGTCAGAGTAGTTGAATTTGGATCCAGTTCAGGATGCTAACAGGTTGATTGAGTTTATGACACACGTGATGCTAATATTCAATTTAACTGTTTGTGTTATGGTAGTACTGGATACCCATAAAAATACAATACTGCACTCAGCAGACTATTGTCACATTGCTACCTATGAATTAGCTTTTTTTATGTTGCCTTAAGCTTTTCCAGTTCAGTTTGTGTATTTTTAAAAAGACCTGCTAATCTTTGTGTCTCAGTGTCATGTCCCTCATAAATCCTCAAGTGGCCCAACTTGAAGAACCGGAACGGCCGCAGTGTTTTTATGCTGTGACAAAGTGTGGAGGCAACAGAGACACACGCACTCTTATCACTGCTGTCTGTCGCACATGAAAAAAACACCCATACGCACGCACGCAGTACACACTCACATGGCCATGCCAAACTGTTCCAGCCACTTCTTTTTCAGCTCTTTGGTCTTGAAGAAGAATTCAAAGCCGCTCTGGCCCTGGTTGTGAGTGAGGTAGAATCCGTAGGACCACTGTAAGAAAAAAACACAAGTTTGAAAGAGAACATAAAAGCCAATGATTGAATTGAGGGGTTTTTTTGCGTGAAAGAAAAAAAAACAGAGAAGGAGGGGGGTTAGGAACTGAATGAGACTGGATGCAGGGAGACAGATGGAGGCAAAGAGATGCAAAATGAAAGAGGGATGCCTCGGGGAGAGCAAACACAAAGGGTTGTGGGGTTGGAGGGCGGCAGAACTGACAGACAGAGACAAAACAGAGAGGAAGAGCATGAAGGAGAGAAGGAATGCGAGGTAGCTTTGCCATATAACTGCTGGGCATATGACAGCATGCACAGACACAAGAAGCGTGTAAGCCTGTAATCAGCTACCATTACGGACTTCAAAAGGACAAATATTAGTCTATTAGCCTCTGTGTCAACACATGCCTCTGTATTTAGATAGCATTGCTAAACAGATGCACTTTTTATGACTCCTCGTTGTGGTTTTTTTGGGAAATTCTAGAGCTCAGCTCTGAAGGCTAAAACATTGCCAAGCTCCCGGTGGAAGCTCACAGCGCTGACAGGGGAGGGCCGCGCTTCTCTGACAGCACTGTGAGCTTCCATCGTGAGGAAAAAGGAAAGGAAAGCAGCGCTCTACAGAGGCATTCCCAGTGGACATCAGCAAAAATATCGTCTTAGCTACCAATTTGTAAAGAGATACAGGAGAAAGGGTTTGTCTTTCTGTCAGTTTGTCTCTTTTTCTGCTTGAGTGATCTCTGGAACACATGCAGACTGTTAATATAAAGGACTTGTGTTGTTCTTCTTCCTCCAGTCACCTTTAATCTGACCCATAGTTATTTCTCCCACCATGCAGGTCAACATGAAGGAGTAAAACCTACATTTTAAATTGTTCATTCAGACTTGTGTTTCTTGCTAACTGATGAATGTAAGTCAGATATTCATTTTCCTTTTCCTTGGTCTCCAATAACGCTAACTTTGGTGCTGGGTAGATAATATAAACCAAGAAGAAAAATATTAAAGTTGCAGGCCGTAAAAACCAAAACAATGAGCTGAAAGATGCTAAAAAAGTCTAGTAATAAGTATCTGTGGGTGGATCAATAAGAGCGATCACATTACAAATCATCATTTGTTTGTTTTTTAACAGTGGATTGAGTCTAACGGTGGTGTGTATGGCCCTCATTTTCCAAACAATTAGGCTCGTTGTATACTTGGTTTTACCTCCTGATGACTTGCATACAAATGTGATCATTTTGCTTCTATGATGAGCCTTTTTATCGCTGCTTCCCTCAGACAGCCGGTGTCGTCTTTAGCATTTCAGTGATAAATATGTCATCAAGCAAATCGCATCATGTCCATCATGTCAGAGGTGAACGACACTGTGGTAGCTGCAACTTTCATAAAAATAAAAAAAAAGAACTATATGAGCCCATATGGGTCTAAACCATCTAAACCATCACTAATGTCTGCTATTTACAGCATCATGATTACTCAAATCATTGTTTCCTGGCACGCCTTACATATCATTCCTCATTATGATTGGCAATATTTTTCACCACTTGGCACTTATTCAGTATTCAGTGTGTGTGTGTGCGTGTGTGCGTGCGTGTGTGTGTAGTCAGGCCCAAAGCGAGGTTTAATGATAACACCATCTGGGGAGGAGGCAGACTGTTCTAGTCTGACACTGTTTCAGCATAATGCTGCTAAATGAACAAGACAATGTAAAACATGTTTTGGAACAAGCATGTACCAAATTATTTAAGACTCTTTTCAGTTGATTATTTAGTTGTTTGTGTTTCGAGCTGGAAAGAATCTTGCATGTAGTTTATTTTAGCGACACATTTCAGGATTCAGGAGCACAGAAGGCAGCAGCGGTTGTAGAGGTTGTTACAGAGTGCTCGTAAAATACCAACAAGAAGCGAGTTACCTCCGATTTTTATTCAATTCTATAAACCTACATTTATCTGAAAAATTGTTATGGCGACTCATTATGCTGAAGTAGCGTTGTTAATTGGTTTGTCAGGAGTCCAACATTGTTTCTGAGCTTTGCTGACTCAGTCATAAAGAAGCAATAATGAACTCAACAGCGCAAGACTTCCCTCCATTATAGTTGATTGGTTGTTATGAGAGATGCTTCTTTTGTTCTTTTCATTTTACAGCATGTTAAAAAGTAAGTTCTGTTATTATTTCATAACTATTTAGATGCACTGTACGGCAACAGCAGCGCTAAAAGTCATGATATATACTGTATATACACACTACATTGTTTTGGCATAAAATCCACAAATTCAAATGTCATGAAAAGCTATTTAAGTAGCCTAAAGTGGGTTATTTATTTGTGAAAATGGTGATAAAACACCATCAAATTAAACTCAATGTTAAAAACAGCCTTTCTTTTCTAGCCGGTGATGTTCAAGTGGATTGAATCAGTGTGAACTCAAAGTGACTCAACCAGTGAGACCTGAGAATTACAAGCATCCTTATTACAGGTTAAAACTATACCATTAGAAGTATGAATCATGAGTTCCTCTTCACTGTGACGTATCCGGACTAAGAAGTGTTGAGGCAAACTACCTGGCTGTCAGCTCAGTGAATAATCACAGACTTTAAGAATCACTTAGATGTTTTTTTTTTCATTGGGTTAAAATTCAAGGCCTGTGTTTTCATTGTTAAAAGCTCTCTGTTTCTGTGTTCAGAACAATCAAGAAGAAAAAAAAAAGTTAAGTGTGTGGTCTGCAGGCCTGGTAGAGAAAAGAGCTATCTGTTATTTTCCTTCTTTGAATTCAAATGATTTAATTGAGGCTAATATTTCTGCATATCTGAGGTAAAACATCATCACTATGTAGCTTTGCCAAAAGTGCAATTGAGATTCTTGGAACAGAAAAGGAAATGTTCACAAAGAGATGTGTTGCTGCCAAAAACAGAAAAGAAAATAAGCTGAAATGACTGAAAGATGTGCCAATATCTTTTCCAAGGTGATGGCCTGGAAAAAATGTACTTCAGCGTGTACATGGTTTTCAGGGGAATTCACCTGGGAGACCTTCACATGTGTAGTCTGGGGGGATCAATACCAGTGTAATCTACAACACAATGCATGGCTTCTCCACGTCTTTCCTTTAAAAAATCAGAAAATCCCCAAAACTGTATTGTTCTGTAGGAGTGTTATTTTTTAAGGGGTCTATTATAAAATTCAATGATACATCTGTAAAAACCCTCCCAGAATGTGTGATTTCTCTACCTGAATTTTACAGGTGTAATTAATATGATCAATAGTGGCTGCAGTCCTTTTACAGTTGCCAGTGCATGCTGGATCACTAGCATGGTTTCCTGATGCAGCTAAATATAACACAGCCATGTCTATGAATGCCTTCAGTCACCCAGGACACAAAGCCAACAATAATGTTATTAGTTGCACCTTTGAGTCAAAATGTCTGCAGTGAGGAGAAAAAAAAAAGCCAGCCAGCCTCATGCTTTGCCGCAGTATTTTCCTCCAAAATGTAAATAGCAACAATGAAGCGGAGGGGCGATGTGGTTTAATGGGAACCGTATCAGTGTGTGTGTGTGTGTGTGTGTGTGTGTGTGTGTGTGTGTGTGTGTGTGTGTGTGTGTGTGTGTGCAGACCTTTCGGTTCTCCTTGTCCGATGTGGGGTTGTTTGTGATCTTGAAGAGGTGCAGGTCGATCACTTCTTTCATCTCGTAGTTGTCTCCTCGCCGCTTACAAACGATCACCGCAGCATCGAACAGGAAGATGTGTCTGCGGTTAATAAGAGCGAAGTCATTGAAGTTATATAAGGTGCGCCCTGTAACTAAAAGCTACGATATGCAACATTTGTGACGTGACAACATCAGAAAAAAAAAAGATTTATTACACATTATCAGCCTGGGTTTGTTTGGAATCCTGTGTGGGCATTACTCAAACATCCTTGTTACCTGACACTGCACTTTTAATGAGGTTTAGGATATTTTTGAAGTGTATTCTCGGTGTAAAAGGACAAAAAAAAAGAATTCACAGTCACAGAATTGACATCTCTTTAAAGATGTGGATTGCTTCAGCCTCAAGCAAGCTGTTGTTTGAACACACAGTAGACCGCTCATCAAGGTGGCTGACAAGTGTTTGATAAGTATAATCCTAGGACTAACAATGCAGCTTCTGTCTGATGGAAAGGTTGCACGCTGTAGCTTTGAAATAAGATATCATCATTCGTGACACGCATCCATTTTTGCAAAGTAGTTTAGTTGAAGCTATTGCTGGGATATTAGTTGTTATGCTGAAGAACTTGCACATTATTAATCCCTAAATCAACTAAATTTTTCACATTTTTCAATCTAGCACTAACTCAACTACAATATCATTGAGGAACACTTCCCAAATGAGGGCTTATTTATCTATTCAGCTTCCTTGAAATGTTGTAAATGAAGAGCCTTTACCCTGAAGGAAGTTCACTTTATTGTGTTCTTGAGCTATGGGACACACAGGTTTAGTTTCAAACAGCACTTTGGCCTGAAGTAATGCACGCTCTGGCAGTTTTCCAACTTCAGCAGCAGCACTGAGTCTAGAGTGAAGCTGATGTCAGTCATTATAAGTGAACCAGCACGCCAGCCTGACATCTCACCTGTCCTGTTTGGCTCGTTTGTCCACTGAGGCCACCCGTACCTCCCCGTCGACTTTGGGTCTCCCGTAGTTAATCAGAGGTTGATTCTAGAAAAGAGAAGCAGGAAAGAGATGGGGGCGTGATCTGATAGTATTTCTGAGAACTGTAAAATTAAGAATAGCCTCTCGTTATTTGGAAGAATCGGTTGGCTTACCAGGTTTTCGATGGATCTCTGGTACTGATCTATTTCTCGCAACGTCTCATTGTCTCTCTTGACTTCGTTGACATACTGAGCCAAGTCCTGAAAACAAACAGACAATGATCAAGTCTTTTTATTGTATTCCTGGGAGCTGAATGGCAGCAGTGACTAACAGATTAAAGTCCTTTTTTTCCCTTTATGCTTTGTTTTTGTTTCTTTTTGTGCAGTTTTTCCTCTTCTAGGTGGGCTATAAACCCCAGTGAGACACGTTGCACAGTATATGATACTAGACCATACTATAAGTATACTTGGCTTGACTAAAATGACACTGAAACACTACTTTGAGCTACATAATGAGCAGAGCTTATAAATTAAGAAGAGGACTCATTTATTTATGTGTAGTCAAATGTTGTGAACATGCAGTGATTTGCAATGAAGTGAAATATCCTACACTGTGTTTTCAAACTCTTTTTATTACCATAATTATGCTTGTAGCTTGTTTTTATAGCAGCTTGAAAAAACATGTCATGAATTAGAGGGGGATTTCACACAAATGTTAATGGTACTGGCTAATATTGATGATGATTAATAATAAACTGCACGTTATTTAATTGATTAATTTAATGTAACTCCAAAGTAAATAATGCTGTCTGTTTTCTGAAGGATTTCTCAATCGTTTTTGGCGCTTCGGGTATTGTTTCAGTTTTTGAAATTAATTTGAGCCTCTAATTGTTGGATGCAACTGAAACAGCTGTTGGAAAAACAAAAAAGGGGCAATCCATCCACTTTTTGTACTAAGACATTATATGTGCAGCTTCTGTCTTATCTTTATTGGGAATTTCTGTCAGAGAGCTCATAGAGGTTTTATCATAATGTACAGAAATGTTATGATATATTGCTGATTGTACTGTATGTAAACTCAATCTACATTAATTTGTAAAACTGTATTGTCTTCATATACTGTGTATGACAGGAAGTCTTACCCTTCATCTATAGCTGAATGTATTCATTGTTTAATTATCTTATTTGATCTTATTCTTTTATAATCCAAGTTGTAAACATACAATTATATTATATTATATTATAAATGCAAGTACCTTCATTGCGTCCAGTGCTTTCCGCAGATTGGTCTTGTCTGTGGCATCATGAGTGTGTTTCATCAGCTCCTGTTGGACAGAAAAACAATCACACACACAAAATATAAGTGCCCAAGTGTCCTATAGCAACTCACCTTTTCAATGGGAAAATGGACCCACTGGAGTAAACATTTTATTAGATTCCATAAGGTAAAATATATAAAATAAATAAATAAAGAAAGAAATTCTGTGTGTTTAATCATAAAACATAGAAATTCATGATATCTTAAGTTATCCTGCTGAAAACGCACAGTGCAGCACAGCTACATCCCACACATGAACTTAATGCTTTTGGCTCTAGATATGAAATGAAAAAGGTTACTGCGAAAAGAATCCTGTCCTGAAATAAATCAGATACTGTGTGTGTGCGCGAGTGTGTATGTGTGTGTGTGTGTGTGTGTGTAGCTACTCATCTATTGCGAGTGTGTGCGTGCAAGTGTGCATCTGAAATTGCTTGCCTGTGCCTGGCTGCAGCGTAAACAAGACATCTAGACCTCAGCAGTGGAGGATAAGGAAGGATACCATGCATGTCCTTCATACAGGCCAATACGGTATTACACACATACACACACACACACACACACACACACACACACACACATATATATACACACCAAGCCGCTAAGGGAGATATATATGTCTGCTTGGCACTTCTCAAATACCTGGTGTCAGTCAAGCTCAACCTGGGCATTATTATCACTAGCAAGACGACAGAGTCCTATTTATCAAGCCTTGCTCCCACCTTCACACATCCTGAGCGATACAGAGGAAGGGAGTGGTCACACTGATAGCCGGGACCATACATGATGGACTCATTGAGGGAATCGTGTTGTGGTGGGTTCAGGGGGCGGGGGGGTGATGGAGAAATGATGAGCAGAGGCAGCGAGGAAGAAAGGGAGAAAGATTGATGACAAAAAAGAGAGAAAGAAAGAAACAACAAGAGAGAGGAACTCGGGGAGCGAGAGGAAGTGACAAGGCATTAGTTGTACAGATTCTGGCTGTCACCGTGTGGGAAAGTAACCCAGGATATGTTTTATTCGGTGCTGCCCGCTATTACCTGCCTGTTCCGCAGAAAAGACTCGGCCCGTGTTGACACAACATGAGACGCTTTGTTCCGACGTAGCTTTTCTTTTTCTTTTGGGTCATACGTTAGTGTTTCATGCAAATATGAGGGGGTAAGATCAGATGGTTCCAGAGGTTTCAGAAAGCCTAATTTCGGAGATTTTATTGAAAAACTTCAGTGAAATCAGCTCATTTCTGCCTGAACAAAACAAGTGAAACTATAAATGAGCAGTTGGAAGATTATAATATGCATGGCCTCTACTTACAGGCATATTGTTCTATTAAACCTGCTGTTCGATACGCAGATAACAGATGTGTCCTTCATTAGTGAAGGAAAAATGCCATCTGATAAATGCATCTTAATACCTGTAAGTAAAGAATATAGTAAATACATCTTCCAAACCACTTCAAGTCAAACTCACAAGGCAGATTTGTAGCTACAGAAGCAAAATAAACATCACAATTTGAATTTCATGAGCAGCTGAATACCTAAATCAAAAATGTTACCCAAACTGTATGCTTTAAACTTAAATTGGCTTCACTCCCCAGTTCAATCCCCTGTGTCTACCTATATAGGTGTGTCCAACCTCAGCCCTTACAACCCTCCCCTCCCAAACCCCCTTTCTTCTTCTTGTGCCCTCCATCCCTAGTCTCGCTCCCTTTAGGCTCCTCGACGTTCCAGACACATCACGACTATCATTCATCACTTGACCCCCTTCATCCTTCAACGAAATAAATCATTTTTGTGTATTTGATTATTGCGTTCTTGAATTTGTCTGCCTGAATTTGTAAACTCTGCCTCAAACTACTTCAATTCAAGTCCTTGAAATGGCACAACTTGAAATGACCTACTGGAAATCACATAAATTCATACAGATGGTTCTCAAAGTAAAATATTTCAGCAATTCAATTTCAATTTTAGTTATCCAGTAAATCTGTTCCTCCTGCAATCAATGATCATCTAAGCTTCAACATTAGTATACACACAATCAACAAAAAAATATTAAATTAAATTAAATGGAATCAAGAACACTGAGGCTATACCTCCTCCCTATGAATGCCTGGTGCAAGGAGGCTTTTGTCGCCTCCGCACCCACCCAAACACACGTATGCACACACACACATACACACACCTGTTTACCGAGAACAATGCAGCTGCTTATCTTTTCATTAACATAGGCCACACACCACGTATGCATTATAAACGCACCACCCTAAATCTGTTCGACTTATCCAGTGGGAGGAATGTGTGCAGTATGCCTATGTATGTTTACTTGGCATATTCACACACATCAAAGGTATATTGGCATACACACACCCACACACACTGTACACATCATTTATTCTTCATAAATGTGGCTTTAGTTAGATAGCAACTCTCACACACCCAAAAGCTGGATGTGTAAAAATAAGATAAGATTTTATTGTCGTTGTGCAGTCACCTATACAATGAACTTGGGAGTGCCACAACTGACCTACAGAATAATAATAATAATAATAATAATAATAACTGCAAATATAACAAATATAATATGTAGAAAATGATTGAAATAAAAGCCCTTCTCTTTGTCACAAACTGGGCCTGCATAGATTAAGGTAACACACTAATATTTCATGATTAATATGTTGTATAGGATAAACAATAGCACCTATGTTATATGCAATAGCATATCTATATGATGTCAATATTTCAATTTTTCTATCATGAAGACACCAGAAATATCACCTAATCAAATATTAGAGTGTAATCAAAAAATTATGCAATATCAAAATATCTGTATTTATTTGTAATCCGAATAAAGGAGAAGAGAATGTTTCAATTGTCTGTGACATTGGTAACTTTCCACTGACTTTGTCTGAGCTTCCTACAAACTCCAGATTCAGATTCTCAACACTTCAAAAATACTTCACCTCTCTGTCACTTCCCTCCCTCGTGTTTGCCTTGCTCTGTCTGCTGCTCTCTCTTTCAGTCCTGACTTCACTTCATCTATTTTCTCTCTCCTCCTCCTTGATTGTCTCGATCAGATGACAATTAAGGAGCTACAGAAACAGACAGACGAGGAGCCTGAAGGACGAAGGCAGAGGAGGGTTGAAAAGGTGGACGACACTGCCTCAGGTGGAGATGTGGAGTAGTGACGCTACGGAGTCGTCTCATAAAGTGTGACTGGGGGTGACGGAGCCTTTTTTGATTCAACATTTAGGTGTTTTGCACTGTGATCTCACATTTGTACTGTCTGTCCCTGTGATCTGTCTGTGACTATGTTTTTATTATGAATGTGCTCATTTATACACCTGGCTGCCACCGCATTTCCCCTGGTGGGATAATAAAGTTAGACTTGATGAATCAAGAACTCCCCCATGGAGCTGTGCCATTTTCTGACAGTCATTTAGAAAGTCGGGAAAGACTTTTAACTCACAGTTTCTGTCCTGCTTTGATCATTTGCAATGACAGTGAGTGATATTATATACAGCTGAGTAGTGTGGAGTTTGTTGTAAATAAATGAGTACAGAAAGCTTATTACACAGCTGACTATGCGTTATGTAACAGTGATGTGTGATTAAATAAAAATATAATAATAATGTATAGAATATATTATTTTCCCCCAAACTTACTGAGAAGATAGAACAAATAGAACTGATGCTGCTAAATCTTAATGATCATGCTTATGTTTCCCCAAGAACATGATCACATCTGCATGAAACATCTGTCACAATCTGAACTGCTTCTATATGAATAATAAGGATTAAAAATACAGAACGTCTGTTACTACAGAAGCATAGAAATAGGATAGTTTAGGTCGGAGCACTTTACTTTACCTGCAGAAGAAGGTGATACTTCAAGACTCGCTGCATAGGAACCACAAGCAGATCCCTCAGTGTGAACTTGCCATAGTTGGCTCTCTTTGAACATTCCTGTATAAAGACAAAGAAAGATAATCAATACATTATCTCATAAATTAATTATATAGAGACCTTGCAAAAAAATCACCTTAAGATTTGAAAGAGTCAAAACTGCTTTAAGAAACTTAATTTTAATTTATTTTTTCACTTGCTAGTGATGAGAATAGTGAGGATAGGAGTATTACAGCCTCAGAGAGAACTAAGCAGTGATCGATGATAATCACCTGCAATACCTCAGGTACACACTTGAGGGCATTAACCGACCACACTGAGATGTTTGAGGGATGAAACATTTGTCACACCGGCTGTACAGAATCACTTACTGACACCGAATACATGAAACCCCTTTACCTCTAGCTTCATGCGTACGTCCTCTCTGTCTTTGCAGATGGTGTCCAGAGTGGCGATGGACGTCTCCACATGGCTGCAGTATTTCCCGTAGATCAGCAACCTGAATCCGATCAAACACATAAGGGAACTGAAAGAATGACCAGGTGCTGCACTTCCCTCAAACAGTATCTAAGACTTTAAAGGCCTCAACAACAACATCAATGAAAAATAAAGCTGATTGCATTTTTATTTTAGTCCTAAATTGGGCGAAATTAATAGAAGTTCTATATGCAGCATGAGAAAAACTAAATCCCTGTTCTGTATTCATCTAAAAATTATGCAAAGACATTTTCAGGGGATTATGGGTTGTAAAGTATATACTGTACCTCTCTTTGAACGTGATGAATATCTGGTAAAGGTTCTGGGCACTTCTCTGTTGGACTGACTCTTGGATTTCCACTAGTAAACCTTTGTGAACTTTAACCAGTTCCTGAAACACAAAATCACACAATATTTCATGTTGATCTGCTTCCCTTTTCTTTACTGTCATTCAGGGTTGTGACTAGCAATTATTTTCATTATTGATGCATCAGCTGATAAATTAGATGTAAGGAAATAATGAAATAATGAAAACTGCTCATCTTATTGATGAGATATATAGTTTATCCAAGAGACACAGATTAAGACAAAGAATAGCAGCAAATCCTCACAATACAGGGGCTGGAATTAGGAAATGTTTGGGGGTGTTTTGCTTAAAAAATGACTAAACCAATTAATCAATTAGCAAAATAGATGATTCAGCTCTTTCATTTCAACATTTGTAACATTTAGATGGTGGTATATGACATTAAATGCAATCTCTTTTAAGATGAACCTGTAAGTATTTATCCTGTTTTGCAGAACTTAAACCTAAACAGGATACACTGATATAAATGTGTTAGGTTTTGTGGTTAGTTTTTTTTTTTTTTGTGTTTTTGAATATGTCAGCAACTACTGGCTAGACTGCAATGCCTGCTGTAGTTTTCTTATTAGCGACCATTAGCAGCCACGTCAACAAACTGAACTAAGATGATGAACATTATATCTGGTATAACACTGTCATTATGACCATGTTATTATGATCATGCATGCTTATTATGCACGTTAAAAGCTGTGTGAGAAGTTGTGTTTCAATGTGTGTATTTTCACATTGGGACTTTTACAGCAGGTATTTGACTAGTCACACATGTGTTGCTAATAACGTTAACGTTGGCTTTCCAGAATTCAAGCATCCCAGTGAGTCATAACAGTGAGACAGCATGCACAATACCAGGACCCTGAAGCTGAAGCAGCTAAATGGAATTCAGCCATCATTGATTTCATTATTTACACCTGTGCTTTTTCCTACTGAGACATTAAGAAAAAACATGATGCTCAACCAAAATCAATCAGTGTTCATCATTTATCTCACTGCTGTAACATGTCAAAAAAAGTATTGAAAAATAATTTTGTGAGCCAAAGTTGACCACCCAGCTGGATTATTATACTGTAAAAGCCAAAGACTTACCGGGACGTTCACAAACACATTTTCCATCTCGACATGGGTTAAAAACGTGGTGAGGGGCGTCATGAAGTGCTGCAAAGAGAAAGCAAGAGAATGAAGCTCGTCCCTCTAGAATAAGTGTGGGAAAGTCATTTGGAGAGAAGCTATTATATTATGAGGCCAAGTTGCAAAGAGCTACAGTCAGCAAAAAACAAGGAGGACTGTCTGGGTCACGACAATAATCTCATTTTCAGAGTTTGCAATTTAATGATTTCCTCTCAGAAAAACTCCCGCCACACAGTCACCTCTACATCTCAAAGGAACGGGCGAGCACAAACTAAATTCCACCATCCACTTCATAACGAAAGTCATCTACTGAGATACTCCGCTGGGAAATCAGGCAAGGTCTTTTTCCAGACGTACACAAGAGGGAGAAGACAAGTAACTGTGGCTGGGGGGATGGGGGGGTTAAGAGACGGTGGGCCTTCCACAGTTCTGTAAAAGTGCAGGGTAAGGTGGAAATCATCCACCACAAAAGGTCTTTTCCTTTAGTTTGCTCTCAGCAGTGCTCAGTTTACTCAGTACCCACTGCTGAGTTCAAATATAAAAATAGAGTCCTTCAGTTATTTCTCTCAGGGACTAAAGATTGGTTTCACTCATTATTTTTTCTATTATACCTTAAACCAGTGATTATATTCAGTCGGTTTCACACATTGCACTTCATATGGAGTTCAAATTGATTTCTAATGGAGCTGGATTATTTTCACCTAAAAAAGTTAAGCTTTTCTTTTATAGTTGACCCACTGTGTGTGCTCAGGAGTAGATATACATACTGTATTGCTGGTGCTGATGAAACTGGCTATATACAGTAATTAGTCATGGGAAAACACATCACTAACTGTCATTCTAGATTCAGTCAATTAGTCATGAGAGAATAGTTACTATTTTACTCATATAGAGGTTTTGGTAAATCTTGAAGCTCTGAGTTGTAACTTGTTAGTTCTGATATATAACAGAAAAATAGTAGTTTCATTTTTAATAGACTTTGGCTCCTCAACACACCACACTCTTAATGTTGATATCAGTTTACCGCAATTTGATATAGTTTCACATTTAAAAGTTCCGAGGAGAGAGTATCATTAAAGTCAGCGATTTTCAAGACAAGTATGGTGGTGTGTAAGATTATGAATGAGGCAGGAAAGAAGAGTATTATTCTGCTACTCTCATTGAGGTCTTTTCATTTTTACTTTACTTTGATCTTGATGTGGTTTTTGGGTGAAATACTTGATTTTTTTTACCTCTTGAAGTGTGTGAACAGTTGTTGAAATGATACAATTTTGACAGATATAGGAGAGAAACACTCTTTGGTTAAACTGCACACAACTCAAATATGTCAACATGTTGATTGGGTAGGGGGGAGTGGGGTCACAAGTAGACACTGTTTATTCGTTGGGAGCCACTGAAAACCTGAAAACTTGATGACTCAGCACACAAAATCACTAAAACTGTTCAGTGTAAAGCATTGTTTTATAAGTCATGGTGTCAATAAGTCATATTAAGATGTCATTACAATACAGTAACAAAACCCATCAGTCAGCCAGTCTGTACCTTCTCTATAGACTCCAGGGTTTCAGTGTATTTCTCCTCTGTCTGCTTGATCTCTGTTAAACAGCAACTCCTGATGTCAGTCTCCACCTGTTTCTGGAACGTCTACACACACACACACACACACACACACACACACACACACACACACACACACACACACACACACACACACACACACACACACGCGCACACACACAGGCCTGTTACTATGTGCCACCACTGTGGGTGATGTGGCTGACAAACTGTTGTATCATCAACCAGATGTAACCCTTCATGTCATATCAGGGATTCACACATGCAAGCTTGATTCTCAGCTGATTGTGACACAAGATGTGAGGTTTGAAACCATTCATGAACTTCATAAATAAAACTAAACTATGAAATGCTGGAAGTCTGCAGGTCTCAGTAGTAGTACGAGAATCTGTTTGGCTTTTTTCAGTGGATTTATCTATCGAAAGCAATGAATGGAAAAAATAGATTAATTCAGCTCAATCCAAAAACATTGGATAAGAAATTAACAAATGTATGATTATATGATGAATAATATATAGCAAACTCTACACAAAAACTAAGTTTAATGTCTTAAATGTATGTATGTTAATTGAAGGTCTTTTTACTTCACATGTATTTGCACTCTTGGGAAGAAAGAGAATAAATGTGTTTCCCAAAAAGTCGAACTATTCCGTTAACACATGACTTGTAGCATGTGTACAAGTCATGTACTTAGTTAACACCTGTATCAATGAGTTGCAGTAAAGGTGTGAGAGAAGTTAAAGAGCTCTGACCGGAGGAGGGATGACTTCTGTCTTCATCAGGTCCTCATAGATCTCTCCGCCATCTTCATCGTCATACACGCAGTCGTAGAGATCGTCCTCATCCTCCACCCCGTTCTCACTGCAGCACACATGACAGGATAAGGTAGTGATGTTACATTACATCATACTGCTGTGTGATCCTCAGTGCTGGTGAGAGGTTAATGGTTTTTTACTGTTCATGACAGCCACATGAAGATATTACATTGAACACACACGCACACACACACACACACACACACACACACACACACACACACACACACACACACACACACACACACACACACACACACACACACACACACACACAAACACAAACACACAGAAAGCGCCAGCCAGTTCTGGTTTAACAGACACAGGTTTTAATACTATACTACAAATCCTGTTAGTGAGGGGCAACACTTAATCCACGGCTGTGAAAGTGGTTCAGGAACACACACACACACACACACACACACACACACACACACACACACACACACACACACACACACACACAAGACTTTTCTGTGTGAAGCCACAGGCCTTTTCTGATTGCTCACATCCAAGCCAATTACTTTACCTCAGCAACTGGACCAACATGGCATGACTCATGAAAGAAATGTTAGGGGGAAAACTCTCAAAGAGGCACTTCCATACAGAGCACGTAGGTACTCTATGGTACATTAGGGTAAAGAACAGGGGCGGAAGTGAGGCATGTATTTTCAAAAAATACTCCACCACGCCTGACAGAGTGTCGGGTGGATATTGGCATTAACACTGCAAAATGATCTGTATTTCCCTAGTAAATGATTTGCTGGTCAGCTCTGTGATAGTATGGTTTTAGCATGAATGTGAAGTTAGAAATAGTGAGAACACAAGAGGAACAAGTTATTGTTTAAGTTCAAATATGTTGGAAAGTCTATTAGTTTTATGGAGATTTATTTAATTTGCTGTTACAAAAATAACAAGCTGTTTCAACAAGAAGGGATTGCTATTATAGAAAGAAAGGGTGTTAAGTAATGGGTAATTCACTCAATATAGAAATGTAGAAATACTTTTATTTATTTATTTTTTTGCTTGGGTTTTGGTTGTTTCACTTGAGAGATTTCTGCACTTTTCTCTTTGGCTTTTTTCTCCTCTGGTTAGAATTGGTTGGGAATTCAGATGGAAGTGATTATGTCACATATTTGAATGGTCACCACAGTCCTTCACAACAGTTCTGATGAAGCAGATTAAGTGAGGGTTTGAAGTTGTTGTTGTTATTGTTGGTTGTGGAGTTTTTGACCACTAGCAACACCACAGAACAATGTTTTAAAGAGTGGGTTCACATGATGTTTATATTGCATATGTGTGGGCCATGTTGTACAGTCATCCTGTTGGTTAGACACTATTCCACAGATCAACAGCTGGTAGCGGTAACATGCAAAGAAACTTAGCAATGTTCCAACAAAGGAAGAGAAGTAGAAACTGCTCACAAGTAAACAATGAAGGAATTAAAACATTTTAAATACCATATTACCAAATGTTTCATGAGAAAGGAAGGAAGGAAGACATCTGTTTGCTTTACTTTTTCGTTTTGTGTCTATACTAGAAAATTCCACCTTGTAACTTTAACATGAGAAGCAAAGTTTGAGGGGCTTTACTATGAGTTTTATCATTACAAATCACACAACACAAATCACTACTAACCAACATTAAATTCCCAATATCCTTTCAGTATTCATTAGAAAAGATACTTGTATTATTCAACGAAATGTTAACATGCACCCTTTTTTTGTTCATTTCCAGCCACACTGGCAGCTGTGGAGCATCAAGTCTCTTTGATACATCTGAAAATGATTCTCTCAAGGGTCTAATAAGCAACAACACCTAATCTTCGGTTACATTAAACCGAAGTATGCTAATAAAGACCGAAGACGACCATTGCAAGGTAATATACAGAATCTACTCTTCAACCTTTTTTTGCAAACACTGCATCTTCATTAGCAGTTGCGATTTACAAATATGTAGATTTATTGTGGTCATGACCTGTGGCAGTGGTTGTGAGGAATTTGTATCAGTTAGTCTGACAGTTGGATCCAAATGAAACAAGAAGATTATAAATTAAAGTGAAAAGTGAATCCCTCCTGTGTTGGGGGATGGGTATGTTCATGCATATGTGTGTGTTTCTGTATATATGTTATGTCTATTTAATGTCAGTTTAGCACTGAGCAGATGGGAGTGGAGAGCTGCTCTGTTCAGTGTGATCCAGGCTGCCACATCCACCTCATATCCACTGCTGCCTGCTGTCAGCCCCTCTGTTTTCCTCTGTCACTGCTGACTAGTGGACTGCCTCCTACTCCAGGAGCTGTCAGCACTAAACATAGACCAGAGCACCGCGTCATCCTAAGGCCTCCCAAAAGTATTTTAACTGTAAGGTAATCTGCTTTACATCAGAACACAAGCCACAATATCTCTTCCCTTAAAATGGTTTTCAATATCAAACCCATATTTTTTCCACAATTGTTAATAGTTGCATGCTTAGATTCAAGAAGTGACTTTTAACTCAGTGTCGGCCAAAAATAGAGACATATAAATCTAATTAGTTAAAAGGCATTTGCTTATGAAGAGAGCCTTGAATCTATAATGAAATGTTTAAATAAGCATGTGTTACAAATACAAGAAAACATTGGTGAGAGGAAAAATATTAGCAAAAATAGAACTATGTTGCAAACTGGCAGCTAAAGCACTGTCAAAAACCACATTAACCAAGCCACTGTCAAGTCTCTAAAGTTCTTTCAGATCCTGTTTTTTTGTTGTTGCTGCATTGCATTAAGATAGAAGGCTTTGCATGAGATAGTGGCAGCAGCCCTGTAAGCAAAATGTGTGTTCCTTATTTACATTCACAAAAGGAAAAATGCATTTTTTGTTTAAAGTTTAAAGTAAAACTGACAAGGCTGTGTGTTCACATGTTCTGAGAAAGCAGTCACTTTCACATCACTTATCGGGTTGATTTGATCTACCAAAAAGCATTTACACTCTGCAGCGCTTTCATAAGAATTCGGGGGAAAAGGGTTGAATACAAACTGTAAACATGATTAAACCACAAGCCTACATGACTTGTGGTTAACAGCTATGAGAAAAAACTGGGGTGATGGAGTGAGGTGGTGCTGACAACACAGTAGGAAGTGGCTGCTTTTCAGTCAACACCCAGGGAACAAATGCTACCCACGCCCACAATAGGATTTGAGAGTAAATTAAGATATTTTAAATTAGGAAAAGGGAGGAGAGGAGAGGAGAGGAGAGATAACATACTCTATAAGGTCTTCCAAGTGGTTGTAGATATCCTCATCTTCAACACTCTCTTCTGTAGGAAAAGGCCTTTTAAGGGGAAAAAAAGAAAGAATCCTGTGTTGGCTTTAAAAGCTTCATACATCAAGCATCACGTGTTCAGCTGTATTATTATGATCATGATAAACGATGCAATGCGTCAGTTCAACATACCTGAGTCCAGTTTGCTGTGCGATCGCTGTGTGAGAAAGTTTAGATAGTGTGTCCATAACCTGCAATGAAAAAAAAAAAAAAAAAGGAAATGCAAAGTGAAACATAAATCTGGTTTTAGAGTTTGTTGATTTGCGCTCGGTGCTCAAGCAGCGCTGCATTTCTTAAAGGAGACACACGAGGGCAGCATTCTCAAACACTCCACCGCCACTACCAAAACACACTGCACTGTGTAACTCACACCTTGTTACATTCCATGAATCAGTCAGTCAAGTTGCACAAGGAAACTTCTATTACCAAATAGAAGTTCATCATGTATATGTAATGGTATAACATACATTTCCACAGGATTCCTTTTAAAGTACAGCAGAGCTCTATTTCTCCTCCTTTAATGCAACCAGAATCACAAAATACACCAAGAAACAATGAGAGAGGTGTTAAATAAGAGGGGAACATTGATGTTGCTGCCCAATAAAAAAAACGATTAAATCAACACGCAGTTAACACTTAGTGGAACAGTAACAGCAGGGCAGAGTTGCATGAACTGATCAGTAATTGATCGCGCTGTGGAGTAAACCACGCTACGCCCCTCATATGCTGACATGCTTGCTATTAGTATGACATGTAATTTCACGCTGCTGTGCTCAGTCCTACCGGTGTCCTTGACCCCGCGTGTACGTGTGAGTGTGACCTGCTTCACTAATCACTGAACTCACCTGCTGAATGAATGATACAGCTCTATTATCAGAGTCAACCCTAACCCTAACCCAAACAGGCAACCCCTGTCCATTCATGAGACCTGGCGAACATATATTGTAGGTCATCTACCCACTAGTACCAAATGTAGTCATGCTGGTGAAAACATAACCGCACACACATCACAGATGAACCATAGATACATTTGCCCTGGAGCACAAGCTCTCACAAATCAATACTGATCACACAACTGGCCTTTCCCTTCCCCCCACCAGTGACACACAAAGGACAGAAAGAGACCGAAATGTTGCCATATATGGCTCTAGTGTAAACCCTTAGGAGCCAATAATGTAACATGTAGTGTGTCACCGATGAGTTAAGGTTCATCCAATGTAGCTAGCTTAAGATTTGTGTTGATCTATGGTATTCCCTGATTCTGTTAATCAGGTGAAAGGTCCCTCGTAGACAAGCTGACTAGTGCCGATCAATGGAAATATGTAATCAATCAAACTGCATCACATCCGTCATGTCAGAGGTGGATGACGCTGACTGACATCTCACGCGTCATCGATCAATCCGCCCGAGTTCGAGAAGATCTTTTATCATCTCTGACAAGTGTCACAGCGGTGTATTAATGATACACAAATTAAAGCTGAGGTCATGAGTCGCAGCTGTGGTCAAAGGAAAATATCAGTCAAGAGCAGCTAAACAGTGGGAGGGGGTGGTGTGCTGGTGACAGAGCTACAGGGGCTCAGCGGCAGCGGTTGATTACGGTGATTCGTGAGCGGAGGCAGCAGAGGTGCACAGGTGGTTCAGACTTGCATTAATATACAATCGTACAAATGACAAATTAGGATATAATTGGTCCTTTCCATACTCCATTGAGTAACCATAGAGACCTTATGCTTTATTATAGATGACATCATTCCTGGGAGAGTGGTATTAGGCA
Source organism: Scomber scombrus (assembly GCF_963691925.1). NCBI lineage: Eukaryota > Metazoa > Chordata > Actinopteri > Scombriformes > Scombridae > Scomber > Scomber scombrus. The sequence continues at coordinate 8,388,317 of NC_084989.1, forward strand.
TTTGGACCCTTCTCTATATACAAATTAAATGTTTTTTCTCCCTGAAAAAGTGAAGTAGTGAGTAGTGGCTGTAGGTATTCTGTTCAGAATGCATACAGTCCCAACAACCTGCACCAATTACCGGAATGTAGCCTTAAAGGTAGAATCAAGGGCAAAAAAAAGTCTGCCAAGCATTCACTGCTGCTCTTTAAGCTTATTGGTAAAAACTGAAGGCACCATTTTTATCGACCCTCCTCTTCTATCATCTGATTAATTGTGGCTGGACAGCAAGAGAACAATTTTCAGAGAGATTTTGTGAGGAAAATCAACCCGAACTAATAAAAGTAGAGTGGATAAAAATAGGCTTTTGTCAAGTGTGGAGTGGAAAATGTCCTGCCAGCTGCAGTGGAAGTTACACCCGAAGACCAGCGTGCCAATCGAAGTACAATTCATTTTCCACTCATTCATGTTTCAATGTGTTATGAACAACTATTATAACAAGAACCTCAATCACATTCACTTGCATTCATTCTCTTGACTGTATTGCGCACTAATCTTCTGATCTTTTAACAGAACGATGGTGCCTTCACTTTACCGCACAGTGTAGGAACTTTTTTCTAAATTACATGAGAAATAGGACCCAAAACTAAAACCTATAGAGTGTTTAGAGCTGTCACACTATCAGCTGCATGCAGACTGATGTCCTGAAGCAGGAGCCTTGACTATAGAAAACCTCTGCTATCAATGGGCTTCTCAGTGAGCAAAGAGGAATGAAAACAAGAGACAATTTTTGAGCGTAACTGACATTTTGGGGGCTATCTTTGATTTCTGTGTGTGTGTGACAACTGTTAAAATGCTTTTGCAACATTAACTGCAATATGCTAATGAACACATGGGTTTTAAATATTAAAATACATGTCAGTTTGAGCGCCGCAGTCCAAACACAGACATGCATAGACGCATTGAAAGTGACACATCCCGTTTCTGAGCGCATCCTCCGATATTCAAAGGGAATCTTCTTCCCTCCAGTTATTAATCATCACTCAGCTGTTAGACAGAGATGCTAGTGTACACACTCCAATAATGAATGAAGAGCATGACATCTTGAGGCCAGTTGGCAGGTACAACGAGTCCATAAAGCTGAAGATCCACTGCATGCTCTCCAAAGCTCTGGTGGCTTTCCAGTTTCAGTTGGCAGCTGAGGACGAGTAGCATAGAGTTGCGCTTTTTGGCTTTGGCCAATACATGAGTCACTCACTCACACACACACACACACACACACACACACACACACACACACACACACACACACACACACACACACACACACACACACACACACACACACACATGCACAACAGAACTGACCATCTGCACACAGCCAAGACTTTCTGAAGACTCGCAAGCATTTTATCCATCGGCGGTTACACCACTAATAATAGAAACGTGTCCACAAAGGAAATTAAGGGTTGAAATTCCAACAGGCCATCAGCTTAATTTTAGCAAAAATGTCATTAGTCAGCAAAGTAAAAATATAGATGATTACCACTGTGTGAAGAAAAAAAGGTCTTAGAGTTGCTAGACTTAAAAATACATCATGATTCAACTGTCACAAGGTCTCCGATGCAAGACTGGTGCAGTATCTCTTCTGTAAAGCTGCACTGAGCGACTGTCTCATCAGATCACAAAGTGGACCCAAAATGATGCTGTCAGGTTCCCAGTAAACATTCACCAGTACGCTAAGATGTCATAAAAGAGATTCCAGCTGCAATGATCAAAGGTGACGCATTACATTTGGGGTCTAGTGTATGTACATAAAGCAGAGGTCCGAGGTTAGCAGCCGTGTAGCTGATGAGTACTGATTCTGAGGTGATGAAGGCTCTTTGATGGAGGCTTACAAACCTGCCCTGTCTGACCACGGTCGCACCGCTGGATCTAATGAGTCACACCAGAGCAATTAAAGCGGGATGAGGGATCTGTGTCTGTTGAGATGAAAGGGAGATGAGTACACAGCGTGTGTGTGTGTGTGTGTGTGTGTGTGTGTGTGTGTGTGTGTGTGTGTGTGTGTGTGTGTGTGTGTGTGTGTGTGTGTGTGTGTGTGTGTGGGTGTGTGTGTGGGTGTGTGCGCGTGGTTGGATGTCAGTAGCAATCTGTCGGCTCCTGGCGAATTTTTAAAAAGAGCAATCACACTACTCCACATGATTGTTTCTATATTGACAGACAGTGCATACGCATATTGTGCCACTTTAAAGTAAAAAAAATGCAGGTTTTCAGATTTTCATCATTATAATATAATACTTGGCAAGTGGACACAGCGTTGGCACAGTCATATAGTGAAGAGAATGCAGATAAAATGTTCATGCAGACGTAATTTGACAGTCAGTATGCTCAATATTGTCGCACTATGATGCCTCTGAATGGATCTTATAAAGGGGAGATATGGATGTTTGCTGCTTTCACTGAAAGATCAATACTGGTCCTGCAGTGTAGTATAAGTAGAGCGGATGAGGACACAGACAGGACAAATTGATTATCAGGAAGCAATATGAGATGATTTCTAATATCTGCTATCAGCATCTTCTCTTCCGTTCATTCCGAGACATTCTTCACTGCTTCTCATGAGAACTTTAAAAATGGGTGATGCATTTTCAGTGTGTAACATGCCAACAGTTTTATTGGTTTCACACACACACGACCCAGCATGCTGGCCCAGTTTCCTACGCTCCGCTTTCACTCCTCCTTTCTGTGGCTTGTATTCTTTTCGTTGCCTTTTTCTTAATCTAAATTACTGATTACCAGCTAAAAATAGCGATCAGTTAGGTAATCCGCTGGAACGCGAACATTTGGCGATATTATATATTTTTGTTTACGTCGCCTTCAAAAAGCAGAGCATAGGCACAAATGAGGAGAAGAACACTTTATTCCTGCTTACAGATTGCAATTGAGGTCACCTACCCACTTAGAGATGCCGAAATCACAGCTGAAAACGGTGCTTAACTACAGTGTTTGGCTGGGAATCAAACCGTACAACACAGTCACACTGACAAACACACAACTTTATGTACAAAGTCACCTACATAATAATAATCTTTTTATTTTTAGCTTAGATTCTGGCTGATTTGCTGTTTTCACAAACCTACAAACAAAAAAATGAGGTATGGAACATACATAGAATAGGTTTCACATGCCCGTGACTGTCTGACTGAGACTGACCAGGGATCAGCTGTTTGGTGGACACTGCCTTTGGGGTTTTCTCACTCCCACACATGAGATAAACCAGGAGGGAAACACTTCAGGGACCGATTCAACCACACCAAACAAGCAGGTGTGAAGGCACCTTCAGAGAGTGTTAGCATCATCTGCAGCTCTCACTGACTGTTATTTCGGGGGGATTTCACTGTAGTAGTGTCTGACTCTAGAGTGTATTCATGCTTAAAATATTTAGAACAGTTTAAGTGCTAGAAGGATGAGTTTGCTTGTGTAAAATCTAAGGATGTGCTTTGATGTGCCAATGAAGAAATTCAACTTTTTCTAACAAACTATGGTTTTACAGTTTTAAATTGTCAGAAGACTACAGAAAACCATAAAAGGTTTGTTGGGGTTGAAAAGCTCTAAGTCTCTTTTCCCAAAAAAAGCCTTTTAATGGCACCGCCTCTCATTTTTGCAGCCCATGTTTGATTAAACTTGTATGAAAGGCTGGAAAACAAGTCGGTAAAATTCTGTTTGTGTTTTAGAGAGAAAACCAAAACGCTCCTCGCTCGCATGCTTTTCACATCAAACATGTTGCTGTTGAAACAGTCTGGAAATAAATCACGGGTGAATATTTACCAACCTCCTCTGTTTCCCTGTGATTGAGCCTAGTGACAAATAATGGATGTCAAATTCGCCGAGACATGAAAAGACACACAATTTACATAAAAATACACAATGGAGACAGTAAGTACAATGCATGATGGTGTGAAATGTGTGGGTGTGTGTCAGTGTGTGACAGAGAGAGTGTGTAGTACGTGTGTTATTTAGACTAATTGACTTCAGTATCTTTCCTGTGTGTGCATGTGTGCTGGGGGGGCTGTTGTTGCATGTGAGACCGATTGTTATTTGTATATACTATATGATTACATAAATGTGTGTACACTTGTGCGTGTGTGTGTGTCTGTGTGTGTCTGAGCAAGTGTGTCTGACAGATGCAGCGGCATATAAAATTCAATCCACATAGCGAGAAGCCAATAAAAGCCTGATTGGCTCTGAGAAAGACAGACTAGCTAATGTTTGGCAATCAGTGCCATGGCTCATTAACGTCCATAATACATAATTAGTGTGTTTGGATATACAGACATATAGCTGATTGGAATGCGGCACACGTTTGCCATTTTCTCCTCAGTCTTCATTGCCTGCATCATTTAGTCCGCCGCTCTCCTCATCAAACACTGCCTCACTTGCATTAATTCTACTGTCATGCATATAAGACAGCAGAACTTCCTAAAACACATTCCTTACATCCGATCATGTCCACACTGAGCCAGCTACATCTCAAAACTCATCTTTTTCTCAGGATCTTTGCACTCCGTACACATCAAGCAGGTGTTTTTCATTCATAAAAACAGAGCTTTTTTTTTCAATCTCATGTTTTAGCATTTATGTGAAAAACTAAACTTTTGAGAAATGATAACATGAGCCATCTCGGACACAATGACGCAGTGAAGTTAAGAAGCCAACTGTCTGTCACCTTTAACTGTTTCTGTGAAATGTTAATGTCATTATAGCTGAAAGCTCACATGACTGGAGCAGTCCTGACATTAGGACTGCAACTGATGGATAATGTTCATTATTGATTAATCTCGATCAATCATTTGTCTGTAATATGTTACAAAATAGTGAAATATGCCCTTCACAATTTCCCAAAGTGCCAGGTGTTGTCTTCCAATTGTTTTTTTTTCTTAACAGTCTAAAATTCAAATATATTCACTTTACTGTCACTTATGACGAAGAAAAACAGCAAACTGTGACAGTTAATAATCTGGTTACAATGAATCTTTAGTATATTTTCTATTAAAAAAAGGTTTCAGTGATTAGTCAATAATTGATACATTTTCTGTAGTTGCTCCATATGAGGAAATGACTTTATTAATGTCTCAGCACAGCAGCACAGGGATTAGTGTTCCCCTGGCAAAGTATTTATGAGCCAAGATCAAATGATTGATTTGTTTTTATTTATTTAAAAAGCTGTATTAAAAGGTGGTACAGGGTAACCATGGCAATCAGGAGGGGGAAAATCACTAGAGCTGTGTAGCTGAGGCTGCGAGCTTGTGACACTAACCTGTGATGCATTGATGCTAAACTATCAGCTGCACAACCTCACAACTGTTTGGAAGGTGCCTGGTAGCCATTAATATATCTGGTGGTTTCTACTCAGAAATGGCAATAATGGTCATGGATGACATTTGGATATAGAGCATGTACAGCATTATAGTAAATAACATGCTGATTAACAAATGAGGATGTTTCCATGGCCCACAAACAATATGACCATAGTAGTAGCTGCAAGTTTTGAAAGTGTTGTCATTCAGTTCTAATGACTCAATAACTGGCCCAGCTGCTGAGATGTCTCATGTTCAAAAACTCTTTTTCCAGCACAAACTTTGGAACAAATCGGTCCCAGTGGAAGCTGAAGACACTCCAAGTCCTCCTCTAACTACACTATGTCACGCTCTGACTAAGTCTTTTGGCTTTCAGTTCAGTTTGTGCTCCAGTGGAAGTAAAAGTAACAACAGTATAAGCTCTGAGTCCCTCCTAGTAACTCCACCGCAACAGCGTTAGGTCAAAAACAAGGTCACCGTCGCTGTCCAGGTAAATCACATCAAACCCCACAGACTGAACCCCCTCGGGTCACAGATGCATTCACACACACCCCAGTAATCAAAGCCGATCCTTGAAATCCTCCTTCACTGCTGCACATCTCTGCAATATTTTATGCTCATATTGACAGAGCAACGTATCGCCCATGTAATCACCCATTTGTACAGTTTTCACAACACTGAACAAGCATACTGATATTCCCACACAGTTCGAGGCCTTGATGCACAAACACATCTCATCTGCCAGATCCTGGAGTGACTTCAACTGAATTTCACACTGTGTGAATCAGCAGGCTGCCCATAACTGACCAGCAGTGTGCCACCAGCCACACCATCACACCTACAGACACACATTCTACATAAAATCAAGTAAGAATTATTCATACTGAAGCTTGCCTTGGTCTTCCACTACTGTACTCAAGACTGAAATACTTGTCCCTTAGATTACGGGTTTTGTACACACATTCGTGGTCCCTACTTTTGGTACATGGGTGGTCTTCAGGTCAATTTTAATGTGCCCAGTACTTCCTACAATGTGGTTGAAATGTTATGTTTTTTTATGAAATGCCTCAACAACTACTGGATAAATTGCTATGAAATTTGGTACATGGGTGGTCTTCAGGTCAAATTTAATGTGCCCAGTACTTCCTATCAGCCTCAGCCTGTGTTTACAATCTTAGCCTGTTAGTCATTGTTAGAATACTAACACTCTAAGCTAAGATGGAGAACATTATACATGTTAAACATAAGCGTTCTAGCATTGTCAAAGCAGGCATGTTAGCATGTAGCTCCAAGCACCCCCATTGTGAGTACAGCCTCACTCTTAGACTTCAACATTTTCATCCATTTTTTCTCTAAAAACTTGTTGTTTTCTCTTTCAGTGCAGTTTACAGCAAATGGATTCATTATGGTGCAATAGCCACTCATAAACCTCTTGATTGTGTCTCTCTGCTGATGCGTCTCTCCGAGTCATTGTTCCAAACTATGAATGGTGAAAAGGTGATTTGTGCTGTAGATGGTTCTTATACAGTCCAATTTCCACCCATTTGAATTTTGTAACTGACACAGAGACCATTTTGAAAAGGGCAAGTACTTTCAAGAAGTACTTGGCAGGTGAACCATCCGTCCATCACTGTCTTACCTTGCAAGGCAGCTGGATTCATGACGCTAATTGGTCTGAACAACCGGTGATTTCGGACACAAGCTCATAACTTGAAGCCTGTCATGATGGATTCGCACGTGATCTCACAAATCCAGCTGCCTCGCAAGGTAATCTACCCGGAGATAGCGTGAGGATTCCCAGAGCTTCTTGCTACTGTGCTCACTGCTGTTATTATCATCGAATCCATTGTGGCAGCCATGCTTAAGACATAACCTCATCTCTCCACCCACTCCCAAGCCAATCTACAACACAATCTCCATTGTTTCATCACGCTGACATGACAATCTCATTCCCTCACCACTGAAACACTACTCCACAGTTAACTAAGGACGAAGTGAAGCAAACGGGGGAAAAAGCGGTCTCCCCGAGGGGTCTTTCAGTCGAAAATATAAACTCTGTTTTTAAGAGTCCTTCAAACAACTGCTGAAGTGAAGCTATCGGGATACAGTTTAAAAGCTGCAGAATTTCAGTTCCTTGTAGACTCATCTGGGGAGCTAAGACTTGAAAGACTCGCCAAAACCATAACCAAGTGTAAGAGCAAGTTTGAGTGGGTTGCCTGCATTGTAAACGATGTCCTAAGGCTGTCAGTGAAAATCCATATGGACATTCCTCACTATATTTTTTTTCTTCTTCTACTCAAGGCTTTTGATCCTGCTGTGTCAGTCATGGACCCCTACGCTTCAGTTTTAGGCAGCTCGTCCCACCCTGTGGAACCATATGAGTCACAAGAGGGGACAGCCAAGAGCTGAAATCAGTTTTGGGAAGCTGTGTTCAAATTCCATACTCTATTAATTCTAAGCAGGTTTTTGAGCAAGATGTGTGTTGACAGTGAAGCACAATGAAATACATCAGAATGCAGACTAGTGTAGGTCCACTTGATTTATGAATGACAGTTTTGAGCCACAATGCAATGCACAAAGTATATGGATGAGCTTCTTACAGTTGCAAAAAATAACATAAATTGTGGATGATAGTGACAGTTCCACAATGATGTAGGACAACAAAAAATAAGAATTGAATTGAATTTTCTCTTTTTTATCATTGTACTGAAAGTTGAATATTTGGGTTTTTTGGAGTGTTAGTAAAACAAAAGAAGATATTTCAAATTGTCAACTTGGGCTATGGAGAAATGTTTTACTATTCTGACATTTAATGAATGTTATAAATGATTGAATCATTAATTGAAAAATAATTATTGTTTGTTGCAGCCCTACATTGCAGCTCTATACTGGTACTACTTTAAATCACTTGACAGCTGTATGGAGATGGTGTAATTAGTTGAATTAGTCAATACAGGTCAATTTGTCCACAACCTTAACATGAAATTTGGAAGCAAAATGCTATAACTCTGAGGACATACATCTCTAATGGGATAAACTATTTGTATGTAGTTGCATTATAATAACAGTTAGAGAAGCACATGTGTTACTAACACTAATAATGGCTCTGTTCTATTCAGGTATCCTAAATCATGACAGAGACATCGTGTGAGCATTGGATTATGGGATTGTTCACAAAAAGAGGGATACATGCCAGGACACTACTGCTGTGTCCCAATTCCATGCTACCTATTAATTGTATACAGTGTACTATTTTGTATACAGGTAGTTATTTTAGCCACAGCCCTACTATGAAGTCTGCTGGTTCTTTCTGTAGTCATCTAATAAGGAACAGAAAAAGAAAAAGCCAGCAGGGCGGCAGTACTCTTGACCAAGAAGAACTTGAAAGGCAACACAAATGAGAGCTGCCGAAAATATGAAAAAATGCTGTACTGGCCGCGGTTATAAATATAAAAAGTGATACTTCTCAAACCCAAACATTTTTATGTAGCAATCTGCCAAACCACTATAATGTAGTGATTTTCCAGCCACAACATGAGACACATACAGAATCTTTGGCGGCGCTGTGTTTGATTTACAACCACACTGGCTGTAGGTAAACAAAGGCTGAATCAGGGTTATCTATCTTGCTGCACCTCACACCACTATTCATCACGGTAGTTTACATGTCAACCGTTTTATTGCCGTCTCCTGTCGATGTTGGATTATAGTGTTGACCAGAGCCATAACAGGCAAATACTCAGTGAGACGTTGCCATAAATCCAAATCTCCTTGGAAAAAAAAGTAAACATAATGACATCTGTATTATTGGCTCAAGACAGCGAAAGCCTGAAAAGTAAATGAAGAATTCCCATATCCCAGCTCTTTAAATCCTGGTTGTCAGTTTAGCATAAAGTTTTAAATTTCAGGTCAACCAGTCATCCCTATTGGCTTTTATTGGTCACTTTATGTGGTTTGTGTTATTAGGCAGGATTAATATGTTATAAATCTACCAGTTTAATCAGTCTAGGTCTAGAAAAGCAGGGTTGCGACAGAGCAGAGCGTCCAATGACTGATGTAACTTCATTTATTATTTGCCCAAGATGAATTCTGATGTAAGTTATGGTAAGTGTGGGAAACCTTGATGTTCATAACATGACACGTTAAAATCCAAGTGATGAAATCCAAAACTGGCACCGAAACAGCAACGAACCAGCCTGATTAAGCAAATACAGTTCAGCCCCTCCGTAATGCAACAAATGTGGTTCCCACTTCTGCACGCGCGCTGCCAAAGCATTGTCCACAAATAGCCGGCTTGTCATATCTATATGGCATAAGTGGGTTAGCATCACTTAGCATACCCTTAGGAGCCCCCATTTTAATCACGAACAATTAAATACACACTGTTTCTATCTCGCTGTGCAGATTCTGTACATTAGTCATGCGACTGTGTGCAATCTCTTCATGGCGTTTCTCAGTGACTTTCGCATGAATAATTAAATGACACAGAGTAAAATATGACACTTTGAAGCCATTACAAAAGCTTAGAGTAACATAAAACAAATGCATGTATTTACAACCATTCTTAAAAAGGTTACATTTATGGGGTCTTTTTCCTAACTTTATTCAAGAGTGTTGTCTTTTAATTTGAGGGCATGATTTATTGATTTTTACATTCAGATTTTATCATTCTTTCCCTCAAACCCTGCTTGCACTTGGATTTGCTCTGCTTGTGCTCAAACTGTATGCTTGTGCTCAGATACATTGTTGCTTGCTTCTAGCTTCAGCTCTTCTCCTCGAGCTCAGGCTGCTTCTGTGCACTCATCAAACATCTGCTCTCTGATTCTGCTCTGCACTCAGAGTTTTTTGTGCAACAAGCCTATCACAATCCCCCCAACCAATAGGGTCCAGGTTTAGTGTTGACCAATGAAATGATCCCTGCTTTCTCGCGGGCATGTTCACATCACTACTTACAGAGTCCCATACGGGCGATTACTCTTAACCGAGTTCATCCACTCCCGCCCTCCGGGGCTTTATTAAATGTACTTCCTTTGTTTTCTTGTATGACTTTTGGAATAAAAGGACAGTTAATATATATACCAGTGTCCATACTTTTTCTCAATGACTACATATACTAGTAGCGGTACAGCACATCAACGGAAGGAGAGAGAAGAAAATGACGTCACTTTCATGACTTCGGCGATCAGTTTCACTCCGATCGGAGGTCAACCCTAACCCTAACCCTAACCCTAACCCTCAGGTACATTTTTTATGTTAATGGTGCTAATACATGCCTTTAAATTAAATTGATGAAGTCGTATTTGCTCCAGAAGAATACATCCATAATAATATGACTTGCATTTTAATGCATTTATTGTCCTAATAGTGGATATCACCAAGTTTTTATAAAATTCTCAGATTCTCAAGCAAATCTAGATGACAGCAGTAACAGAATACAAGCAAAGATCCAATACTTTAAATGAATTACAACCCCGCCTGTACATCCGATCCTTACCTCCTATTAATCCTCGGTTTGGGCTTGGAGGAGACCATCAGCACACCTGCGCCCAAGCACAGAGCAAATACAACCTGATAAACCTGAGTTTAGATATCACACATCAGACAAGATGAAGAGATTAGTATTGATTAACACCTCCCCGAAGACATGAGCTGTAATAGATAACACACATTATTTTCCATTATCCCTAGATCGTGTCTTAAGAGGGACATTAGAAATCATTTTATGAGGTTCATGACATCCTGTGTGTGTGTGTGTGTGTGTGTGTGTGTGTGTGTGTGTGTGTGTGTGTGTGTGTGTGTGTGTGTGTGTGTGTGTGTCAATTTGTACAAGTTCTACAGCCTCTACAGTGTGCTTGTGCATAAGGTGACATTTTATGCCATTGACCAACACCATTTTGAAGCACACACATCTACTGGAATAGTAAGGAACATTAGGAATGATCTGCATCTGTAGCGCGCTTCAAATGTCTTATTTTTGTGCCTGTGCTGTTAAAATGAAGCTTAAACCATCATTTCTTACTGATCTCATTTTGGCTGTTTCTCTTGTTGAACTATACAGTGATCAGTTGAGGATTCTTTCTCATGAACTAACCAAGACAGTTATAAAAACTGCAGTGGTTTAATCCCAATTCAGGTGTTTTCTGTATTCTAGTGAACTAGAAACCACAACTCTTCATGTAAGATGAGTCATAAGGCTTCCTCTGCCGTGTATCATTTCATCTACCGCATGCATTCAAACTTTTATCAGTTGCCCATGTGATTTGAAAGGCAAAAACACTTCTTTTTGGATATTATGTAAGTCGTAACAGTTTCTATAGTAAACGGTGAAGTGGGATCAGATTTTCTGAGCATTCAGAGTGGAGGAAGGAGATTAGTTTTTAGAGTCGCCCCCGCTTTGAATGACAGCGCATCCACCCACTCCACCTACACCTCTTGGAAGCAATGCAGAGAAAAAAAGACCCCAACCCCCCGTCTCATTGTGGCAGCTTTGAGCATCTGGAAAAAGCATCGTTTACATGCATACGGACCTCTACATGGTGTCTGCAGGATCTTTTTAGACTACAGAAAAACATCTCTGAGAGATCTGAAGAGCATAAATGTTGCTGTGAAATCCCATTTGTTGCTGTTAGCTCAGATACGTTGGAGACATGACAGATGCTGCCTCCGGCACCTCATAAAAGATTTAGAAAGAAAAGTTTTCAAAGATGCGGTAGAGACAGGGATTGAACACTTGTTGGAAATAAAATCCCCTCATTCCTCCTCTTTTAGATGGAGTCGGCAGGTGCCCAAGGGAAACTGGCCTCACAGCAGGGAGATAAGTGGACAGAGGAGAGCCAAATAAACATGCAGAATCTAAACATTTCATGGTTGCCCATCTGACCGTGGGCAATTCGTGTTCTGAATCTAAATGCACCTCGTACAGTCGTCTGTAAAGAGGATCAAAGTTTCTTTGTTCGACTTTGTTATAAGCTGCATAGTGGAGTTCGGTTGGTGCATTTTTTATGTCCAATACTTTCACTTTGGGTTGGCTGCCAAGAGAAATCACTGTCAGCATGCTGAAAAAGCTTTGCAGTAAGTAGGACTTCACTGACAGTTTTGGAGGACGTTTGGAAAACAGTAGCCCTGTTCCAAGACTATAAACTACATACTCGTGGCTCATACATCTGTTACAGAAAGGATGCTCTCCAAAAGAAAAAGGGCTTCTCTTAAACGAATAGTTTGAGGATTGATGAAGCTACCACTAACAGCTGGTTAGCTTACCTTAGAACAGAGACTGAAAACAGGAGACAGACTTTCTCTGTCTAAAAGTAACAAAATCTGCATAAAGTTGCATAATTCATACAGTATCTTGATTTTTGCTGTAACAACAACATATTGCATTGTTTTTGTTGTATTTGGCAATTTTCAAGTTAAACATTTTCAATCTCTGACTTAATTGAAACGTAGATAGCCTCCTTCAGTCCCCGCTGGTTGCCTAGCAACCTCACAGTGACAAAAAGACCCAGCTCCTGGATAAGAAATAAATGCCAGTAGCTAAAAAAAATGTAAAATCGAGTTCCAGGAAATATCCATTGAGCAACATGATACGTGGTATAGAGTCCTGGATCAGGGGTAGAAGTGAAGCTGCTGGAAATAAATATTTGGCTGGCATTCAGTATCTTTTTCAAGCCCCCATGTTTTTCTTTTTGTCAGGCTGGAAAAACCTCTAAAATAATATTTAGACTAGAAGACATTTAACCTCTGCACTGAAATCCAAAGCAATGCCATCTCTAATGTCTTGGGAAGGTTTTTGTCACGTTTTGAGGGTTGAGTTTTAAGGGCATCTCATACAAATACATGTAGTCCAAATACATGTGAATAGTAGACAGTAAACAGTGACTGGACCAAAGACCCACTTTTAACCAGGCCAACAGCCACCTTTGAAAACAATACATCAGTCTAACCTTATTTTGTGTCATTTAGCTACACTGGGATGTAGGTCTTTCCCCTGTAGTCCCAGGTAAAAAAGCATTCTGTATTGAAGATGGGAAAAAAGCTGTTAGAAAGTAGGACAGCGAGGGGAGGGGGGCTGGTTTGTAGACCTGCACTTCAGTCTTTGTAGTCTTTGATCCTGACCACGGTGGCTGAGCTTCACATACGCTCTGGCTGGCCCAGACTCAGCGGTGTCCTAAAAATACCTGGCATGTCTGCATGGCCAGGTAACCTCAATAACCAGCAACACTCTTGAGATGCAAAGCCTTTGCACTGCTGTTCAGTACCTCACACTACTCGCAGAGAGCAGCCAATCCACACCACTGCCCAGACAACAGGAGGGAGTGTTTGTATGCCATCTAAAATGGAGAGTTTTGCAATGTATCTTTTGATTTCAAATATTTGTACTTTATGATTTGTATTTTCTATTTGCAGCTGGAAAGAATCAAAAATCTATTCAAGTTTTTAAAATGAAAAACATTTTCCTTTGAGTCTTCCCCTCTGTGCTAAGCATTTCTGTGCTGAGCGTTTATGTGTAATAGACTCAATAGGAGGTTCCCTTTGAACTGGTATGGGGCAAGAATGTTCGACACACTCACTCACTCACACAGCATGCAGAAAAAGTGGCAAGCATATAAATTTCCCCCATCCAGTCTTCTAGTTTGAGCAACCTTCTCCCTCTTTGCTCTCTTTCTCTGTGTCATACACAAACCCTCTCTCTACACACACACTTCCACTTCCAGGGGCCGGGGCCCGGTCAAAGGAAGAGTGGGTGCTTGATAGAGTCTATGTCAGGACAGCACAGGAGACAAGCTCAGGAAATTTAGGGGAAGTCTAATTGTCTTGGTCCCACATGCACACACAAAATATAGGTCTTGACGCCACGGTAAGAAATACACCACACCAGAGGAGGTAGATTCGATTTTGACAGCATGAGTGGGAATGGAACAATTTATGCAACTTCACACTCACACACACACATACGCAGCGGATACATGTATAATGGTTGTTAATGCATCATCACACCTGAAACTAAATTTAAATTGATCCACACACTCATACACATACAGAAAGAAACAACTCCAGAGGGAGTCTGTGGTCACCGTTTCCTCTTCCTGTTTCCTGCTGCTAACTGAGACTTGAGATGAGTCAGTACACAAGGGAGTCAATGCTAACCCCCCCCCACACACACACACACACACACACAAAGTAGCCTCTCATATGCACACATTGTTTTGCCTCATTTGTATTTAAAAAGACCATGTTGTATTTGAAATGTCAGAATTATCATCAGAAACAGAACATATAGTATGTGTGACGGCTGTAAACACACACGATCTGCTGGAGATCAGTAATAGCCTCTGTCTCACTCCAGCCACACTGGTGCCAATATTTCTCAAATTTCAGCTAATTCCCCATAAACCCTGCAACAGCAGGTTTTATCATCGCTGCCAAATGTCTGAAATTATCCTAATCTATATTTCCATTAGTTTTTCCTGTTATCACAAACCAGGGTGCTTCACATTGGCAGTTTAATGCCATTTTCAGCCATTTTCAGACATGAATATGAGATTATTTTCAGTCCTAAAATAACTAAGATACTTTTAATGAAAAAACAGATCTGAATCTGAGCCCCAGCGGAGAGTAGATGCATATATAGATATAGATGTCCATATCCTTAAATTATTAATTCACTTTTACTGTTAAAAGGAAAGATGCTTGTTTTTAACTTTTTTGTTGCATTAGCTTATGGTCTGTTTAATCACACTCACGTGCCTCCACTCATCATTACATCGCTATCCACTCTCCTTACATACTTTAGAAGAGCTAAATAATTGATAGTTTTTTTTCTGTTTCATTAATTTATAGTTACTAAGTCTAATGTAATTGTCTGTGAATCTAATGTTAGCTCAAGCAGCTACAGTGTAGAGATGTACCACTATTAGAGGTCATCAATCCTATATAAAAATATTGTAATTGTCATATGTGACTTTCCAGCAGTCAGAAGTACATGGCTGTTACCAATAAATTATATTGTTTAACTTATTATATTGTCCACATTTGTGTGACACAGTGAAATGTAATAGATGGAAAATATAGTTTGCCTTATAATTCAAGCTAGAAGGTACTTAATGAGGGATTTCCAAATCTATCTAATTGTTTATTTCTTAAAGCAAACCAAATCATTTCTAA
The DNA here is from genome assembly GCF_963691925.1 of Scomber scombrus. Taxonomy (NCBI): domain Eukaryota; kingdom Metazoa; phylum Chordata; class Actinopteri; order Scombriformes; family Scombridae; genus Scomber; species Scomber scombrus. The sequence goes on from NC_084989.1 coordinate 8,403,817, forward strand.
TTGTTAAGTAAGCCATGCAACCATGTCTTCATAATTGGGAAACTAGTTTTATTACAATGTGTACAGATTTATTTTTATTTTTTTGCTCTAGTTAGGAAATAAGAAGGAAAGCAGAAATTAGATTTATCATTGTTTCAGATGAGCGATAACATCACTTCCTAGCAACAGAGGTATCACCTGCACTTTAATGAAAGATTATTACAAAAACTCATTGTAAAAATGGCATACACCTTGTACTTTTTTGTTGCTGGATGGACATCAACTTTGCAACTTTTGTGCTGTAATGAAGTCAAGAAGCTTATACAAAAGATGCTGAACGATGTAAAATAAAGCGTAGACGTTTCTAGTTGCAACCAACACCTTTTTAAAAACACATATTTTGTGTCCATGTGTCTCTATGTCTGGCACATTGAGCTACCTTTGGTTTCCAGATGAAATACCCCTACAGAAACCCCCTCCTTGTCGCCAGGTGATGGTTACCACACCTAAGACATCCACTGCGCTCACACAGGGATCAAACAGATGTCCGCAATCATCAAAGAAGTTTCCCTCTCACACCCTGAAACAATCACACAGGCACTTCGGCGCTACAGCTGGTCAGCAGGGATGCAGAGAGCTCGCTGGCTGCGCCATCCTCAGCGAGACGCATGCGTGCATTCACGCTAGAAAGAATGCCAGTTGATATGAGACGTGTGATTCCAGTGGAAGCAGCTGTCATGCAGTCAGTCACTGGGAGTGCATGAATTATCCACAGAGCTTTCAACGCAGCAGCTTTACAGCAGGTTCCATCAAATTGTTGTAGAGACAATTCAAACTTCAAACACACTGAATGTGAAAGTAAGTGAACCGCACACAGCACACACAGCATGAAAATTGGAACTGGAGGTAAATGACAACTACTGCACAGTCAGTGTGAGTATATGTTTCTACAGTAACCAGACAATTAGAGCACATATATATATAGCTCAGGGCTGAAGCTGTAAGCAGGGTGGGTAAAGCCTACGTTACCTCAAGTCACTTTATTGTGTGATGATGCGAATATTTTGTTTGACTCAAGATTGACTTTCATTCTACATGGTCCTTCTTTTTTTTAAACCAAAAAACACACAAGTAAATATTTTGAGTCTGCATGGAAGGCCTGCATAAACACTGTCTCAAAATTATTTTAAAAAAGAGGGCCCTGCCCATGTTGTATTTCCCTCTCAAACTCAGTTCCTGCTCTCAGTTGAAACATGAGAGTCTGTCTGCCCTAAAAAACAGAACTCTCCACATGCATACTTCAACTTCATCAGTCAAGCTACTCCTGCTTGCAGATGACACTTCTGTATTCCTGATCTATAAACAATGATTTCAGTTACCAGAGAGAACCCAGACTGTTGACTACAAACACCTTTCTCAGGGCAGACAAGGTGTAGCTGATAAATCAATGATGACTCCATTTAGGAGTCAGCCAGCATGAATAACAATTTGAGTCGCGCCTGACTGACATATCGGTCAGCCGATATTATCAACCGATACTGGCCTATCGTGTATATCGGTATTGATTTTAATGTTGTCCAATATGATATATATATAAGGGGTTTTTTGTTCTGTGTTTTTAATTAACATTTATTTCTAATTGTTAAATTATCTATCATGCCTCCATTACATATCTTTGTCACAGGTGTTTGATGACCACATTTGAGGGATCATTGCAAAAAACGTATAACTTCTCAATATATAACATTATTGGCATCTAAATCGATATTGGAATTTTTGTACTCCCTAATATCGGTATCAGCTTCTGCCCCTGAAATCTAGTATCAGTAAGGCCATAACAACAATTGGACTGCAACCACTATTAGTGCTTCTGGTTATACCTGTGTTTGGACAGGTCCAAAAGTCTACTAGTAAAATCAAACCAATTGTTTTTGCATCTGTGGGACATATTTTCTCACCACAAGCTTCCAAAATTCCAATGTGTCCTGTATATTTGTGTTCTTTTACTGGGTTTTCTCTATGAAGACAGAAAGCCCTTTCAAACAGCATTTAGACTATTATGGGAAAGTAAGGCTCCACATGTACAGCCAGACTAAGGAATCTGTTCTTTGGGCTGACAGTTTAATTGAAGGTTTAACTGAGTGGCACCGTTAGAAGCTATAGAGTAAAACCTCCTACACCACACTGGAAAGATTTTGCTGGTGATCCAGATGAAGGTAACAATGGTGTGGAAGGAACACTTAGGCCAATATGTGATTTTTTTTTTTTTTTTTAATAAAAGGCAATATCAGTCCCACATATTGACCACCCATTATACTCATTTACCCCTAATGGTGGCTATTAAAATCTGCTACCAAAGTAATTGTGGACCACTTTTGCTGCAGCTTACCCGTGCAGTACAAAGATACACCCCAAGTATCCATTAGCACATAGCAGACACATGATATCTGACCGCACAGATCTGCTAGAGAGAGCACAGCTGAAGGACAAAAGAGACATACAGAGAGGGAGAGATGATGGGGGGCTGGTCTGCAGATGTATCTCCCCTTTAGTGGATTTCCACGGTTAAATTTATCACAGTCAACTGAGGAGGAAGACACTAATCAATAAACCCTCCCTGTCTTTCTCTCTTCATTTCCTTTGCTTACCCCTCCCCATGCTGTCATTCTCCACAACCCCCAATCCCCCAAAAAATACACACAATCAGCATGTTCACCCTCTTTAAAATGCTGGAGAGCATTAAAGTGGTAGAAGATGGTAATAGAGCAGATCCCACTCAGGCTGACTTGGGATTATCATTGTTTGAATTTGAAGGTCTTAAAAGGTCTCAATCACAGTGTGAACAAAAAGGATGTCGATTCAAGTGGTGGGATGAATGTACAAACCTTCCTGCATCTGATAAATGACAGAGCCACACAGTAAAGGTGTGGTAATGTCGTTGCAGATGGATGAATAGGATGCAGCTGCAAGAACAAGAGGGTGCCGCATCAATCTCTTATTGCTATATTTTTACATATTATACGACTAAACACATGCAGATGTGGCATCTTCTAGCCTATTCAAAGGAAGTTGCGGTTCAGAAAAAATTTGCATAGTCTACAGAAAGAACTGATCTGAGGTTACTTCACTGTATAGGAATCAGTCCACATCAGGATCAGTGTTCATCAATCAGCCAGCTGTGCTTTGTGTCTCCACAGCCTGGACTCAAAGGTTTTTAATCATAGTTTGTTTTTTTATGGAAATTCAGCTTTTTTTATTCACATTTAAATATGTTCATAAGGCAAGAAATGCTTTTATTTCAGAGAATTTCAGAGAGCAATAGCATTAGAAGTAATAGTTTGATATTATTCACTTTCTTGCCGAGCTACATTAGAAGATCATTACCACTCGTATTTTTCTGTTAAATATGAAAGAAACGGGTAGCTTAGCTTAGCATAAAGACTAGAAACAGTGGGAAATAGTAGTAATACAAAATCCACTATATCTGCCTTATACATTGATAATCAACACATTATTTCTCAATTGTAAAAAAAAAAAAAAAAAAAAAAAAGAGAAGACAATTAGTAGTATTATGTGGGGTTATGTTGGGGACTACTACTTGGTAGGGTGCAGTGACTTTCTGGAGTCTTGTCTTCACATGTTGTTGAACAGAAACCTTTAGTAGTTAGTGATTAGTATTTATTTATACCAGGTTTAGTGGTGAAATGAGCATAAACCAATTTTATGATTCCAAAAAAAACACATATGATACCGTAAATAAATAAATGTGGTCAACTATTGCATTACTCCTTGCCTAACTAAAATAAAAACTGCATGCTTATTCATCTAAATGTGTTTTCTTGTATCATTTAAAGTGCACATATTAGGTGACACATTGTTTCACACAGTGTGAGATAACGTAATGATAACATGTGGCTTGATGAATTCCTGTCACATGACTGGCAGTCCTGTGGTTGTGAACCGCTGACTGAAAGAGAAGCACAGTGGCAAAAACATTGCTAAAGGGACTGCAGCTGTGGTTAGTTTCAACATGCACATGACTTAAAGTGTACTGCATTATTTAATAGGTCAGTCCATGACACTCATTTTCCCAAGTACTGAGCAACTGTCCATCATGTGACTCTGGAAAGCTCCTGTCAGCACACTGAATCTATTTTGAAATGAGCTGATACAAGATGACTGAACATAACAATAAAATAGAAGTGAGACAATTAGTCATTCACTCTCATGGATGATGAGAGCAGCATGTTTTTTCACTCATGTCACAACCCGAGGCTGAAGCAGCAAGAGGATGCTGTAGCTCTCTATAGCTCCTCTAAATACTGCGCAACATAAACTTTGGCGTTGTATCACCTCTCTCTCTCTCTCTCTCTCTGCCAGGTGTGTATCAGTGTGTGTGTGTGTGTGTGTGTGTGTGTGTGTGTGTGTGTCTGCATGCCCTGTGAAGCCGAGTTTATCTTCTCTCTACAGAGCCCCAGCCCTCCATGTGTCTACAAGACAGATGTGCAAACCAGATGTTCCCGAGGAGAAAGAGCTACAGACAGAGCTGCTGTATCTGTCTGTATGTTTTCCTAGTTAGAGTACAAGAACACCAACAAGCCACAAGCTTTTGTTTGTCAGGTGTATGGGTGTTATCACAAACTCTAACGCACAAGTTTCTCCCTTTGAGTCTAGTCATGTTTTCTATGAAGTGAATCTCATCAGGGACTCTTCTTTTTCTCCTAGATTTCCTTCCCAGCTTTCAAGGTAGAGAAGTGAAGTGGAATTTACAGGCTGTATTGTTAAGCTCGTCTCAAGAAAGTTCAGTTCAAAACATGTCCGCTACAGGAAGGAAGGAAAATACCTTAAGATTACACAGCACAACTGTTGAAGCCCGACAGAGAGATACCCAGCACGTGCTTCCTCACAGACTCTATCACGACTACCACACAAGCTCTAAAATAAACAGGCACAATTGTTTTATTCAGTGGCAGTCCAGCAGCTATTTTAAAGACAGAAAAGAAAAAGAAAAAAACGCTGGAACTGCAGGTGAGTGGCAGCTTCGCCCATTCCCTCCTCTCCTCACTCCATTAGCCTCTGCAGAGCCAGCCAAGCAAGGATTACGGGGCCAACTTGCTGTCTAATTTCAGAGATGTTAAATTCACTCCGGGCAATGTGGGATTCACTCAAGACACTTATCAAAGTGCTCTACCCAAGCCAACAGGATTCACAGGAGGAAAATGAGGGTGAAATCAGACATCAGACCAGCTGAATATAAGTGTAGTTAAAGGCTTAAGTGACAGCTTATCTTGGTCACCTAATTGGACTGAGACTTCACTCATTAAGCCATTTACTTGCAGGTTACTATACGAGCATTTATTGCTTGGGCTATCTATAGGCTCAAAGTACATTTTGAGGGTAAAATTCTCAAATCGTGTTTACTTGGAGGGACTTTGTGTGACTAAACAACTGGGAAAAAAGTGAAATAATGAAGCAACGATACCCTTAGGGTCCAATACTATTGACAGTCGCTAGAGGCTGACTCATAGCTTAAGTAAAAAAAAATAATGGTTTCAATCTCTAAATTCAGGCCCTCTTACAAGTGCACTGGTGGTCAATTTGGAAATGATTACCTTGACAGTTAGCTTAGCTTAGCATAAAGACTGGAAATAGGGATAAACGGCTAGACTGGCTCAGTCCAAATTCATCAAAATCCACCTGACAGTGCTTCTAAAGCTAACCTTAGAAATTGTAAAATGTTGTTTTTATACCAAATGACTGTTACATGAAGAGATATAACACATTAATTAGTGAGCATTAGAGGTTCTGGTGAGCAGATTCTGTTGGACAGAACCAGACTAGTTGTTTCCTCCTGCTTTCAGTCTTAATTCTAAACTAAGCTAAGATACATTTAGCACATTGATATGAGAGTAGTATCAATCCTCTCATCTCAGACTATTTCCCAAAATGTTGAACTATTGCCAGCCAACTTGCGTCAACCAGCTGGAGAGAGATTTTAGTTTTACATTTGGGAATGGGTTGGGATTGGGGATAGTAAAAATACTTTATGAATACTGTAAAAGCAGCACAAATGAAATATCATTGTATTGGGGTGGAGATATCTCAAAATAAGAAAAAACAAAACGATCTGCTATCTTCCTCTAGAGCTAAGAGAGAAAATGTGTTTTTATTTCTTTGTTGTTTGAGTGATTTGGTTGAACTTGTTGAATCTTGGAAAGAGAAACCTATAATTAAAAGGGCTGGGTTGCAATGGGAGAACATTACATTATGATACAGTAAAATGTGTTTGTATTTCTAACACTTGCCACAATTTTTCATAATTATTGGAGAGTGTGTATTCAGTATATGGATTCATGTGCACAATAATTGCACTACCATCATAAGACAATGTAAGCTGCAAAACTGGAAACCCCCTGTAATAATAAACCTGACAGGAAAGACATATTATTTTAACTCTCCAGAGGAAAAAGAGTTTGAACTCTTACTAATAAAACAGTTTCCTCCTTTATAAACTCAAAGGGAAGAATGCTACTCAAATAGTTGTGGGAAACAAAGAGAACACTAGTACTGATGTTTCCTCAAAATACACAGCTATATTTTGTCATCAAGAAGTAGTTTTGTTGCTTCCTCTTATTTACTGTGACATTTGTTTTGGGGCCATGAGAGTTGGCAGGATGGATCAATCGATGTGACATATGCAACGCCTTATGTTTAAAATCCATGTTTTGTTACTTAATGACTGCTAAATCCAACAGTCTGATGAGACATGGTGTTTCTTTAAATTGCAGGGTCTGACATTTCAAATAAAATCTAATCAAAACAGTAAAAAAAAATTTCAGAAGTAAAGACAAAGATTTGCATATGCATATCCTAATTCTAATTTGTCAGCGGTCCTAATGTGTTTTAATTATAGATGACTTAATTTTCTCAGCTACTTAATTCAACTTGTTACGACAGCAAAATAAAGTATTTAAGTAACACAGAGATTAAAAACAAGCTTTTGGCCATCTAATGCCTTTCTATTTTCCTTTCTCTATTCTATAGCTCATTTCATTTTTCATAAATTCCATAGTGTATTGTAAAATACTTTTTTAAATCTGGATGGTGCTCCACTGACAAGTTCATCTGAGAGACAGTATTAACATATCTTTTATAAGTCAGTGTCTTCATTAAAGCAATACTTTTCAGTGGATGTTGGCCAATTAGTCATTTTCCATTTCCAGTAATACAACCAGAAACAGTAAAATTATCAAGGGCCAGACTCTGCCGGGGTCACGATGATTTTGATCATTATTTTCTCATCAATGAACAGCAAAGTCGAAAAGTGCAGTTACTGTCAAAGTCAACAAGGCGATTCAACAACCATCAGCCCCTCTGAGTGCACTGGATGCCCCATTATCAGTGCACAGTTGAACCATAATTACACAGCCTTTCATTTCACAAGCTGCTAGCTTTCGTAAACTTTTTTGCGGTAGTGTTGCTTGCTGACCAGCGTGTTTGACATGAAAAGGGAAGTACAAAAGACTACTGTTTAGAAGTGCTTTTCCACGAATCAAAAAACTAAAAGTATATTAACTTTAAGTAACAGTCAGATTGTTTCTTAATAGGATGTGGTTTTGTTTTCTTGTCTCATAAAAGCCACATAAAAATGCTGATAAATGGATATTAGTATGTGTTTCATTTCATTGGAAATCAAAATATCACAATCATTGTTTCACTTCTGATGATAGTTCTGTTCTTCTGTTTATTGTAGAACTCAGTGCAGGATATTAGTGTTCCATTATGCTCTAAATTCCACTTCTGAGGCTTGTTTACAGACTTCTATAATAATTAAATTGAGGCGACTAATCAATCAATATATCTGTGTCTCCCCCACAAACACAAATAATATATTTTACGCTGAGATACATGACCTTGCCATCTCATAAATGCTTCATAACGTGTGCACCGGCATCCAACAGCATCCTCTCTCCGCTCAAGGCAGCGATTACTAATTAAACCTCCCGGGGACTTCACGAGGGCAGCGGCAGGGTTGTCAAAGAGCCGCAGACATTTTCACAGCGCTACAAGCAAAGACTGACAATCCTATCAAAGTAATGAACCTGAGGCCAGACTCGTAACCCCTTGTAAAGTCTGCACAGTGAGGCATTTTCAGCCTAATGAGAGGAAGCGATTAAACTGCAGGGTCATGTTGCTTACTTCAGCTTTAGCTCAGAGTTTAGGAGTGTGCGGAAAGCTGCTATATGGCCCCAGACTGTTTATGTGAGTGCCTGTATTGCCATTCAAGGAATTGTTCGGCATATAGGGAAATTTGCTTATTCACTCTCTTGCTGAGAGTTTATGCGTCACATCTGTACGCTCAATATGTAGCTACTGCCAGGAGACAGTTAGCTCAGCTTAGCATACATTTCGGAAACTGTGGGAAAGAGATAGCACGTCTCTGTCGAAAAGAAATTACTTAATTAACACCTTTAGATAGATATGAAGTGAAACAGGAACTTCCACGTCCGGTTCCAGAAAACTTCATTCACAGAAACCAGGGTCTATTCTTAACAGTATATCATGTGGCTCATACATTTAAATAAGGACAATAGGTTTTGAAAAAAACGTTCAAATATTGTCGTTCACCCAATATTTATGTTTTTTAAGCTGCTCTTCCCATTAGCCCTAGACGTTAGCAAGCTAAATATCGCAGCTTTACAGAGGAGCCCTGTCCATGATCGAGCCGTGGGGCCGCGCTGCGCTTATAGTTTTTTCATTCCCTACAAAAATGTCTCACCATCAGAACGAAGAATCAAGGAGGTCATTACACTCAGCCATGAAGTAGTCCAGTACATAACCATGACTAAAATGCCAAATTCAACAGTTTTACATGTAGATTTTTGTATAGGTTAAACTAATGAGATATAACATTAATTTGTGAACTTTACATGCACAGCTAAATGGATATACTTACTTTAGCACAGAGCTAGGCTAGCTGTTCCCCCTGCCTCCAGTCTTTATGCTAAGCTAAGCTAATCATCTCATTACTCTGCCTTCATATTGAACAGACCAGGGTTATTATTGTTAACTAAAACGAAGACTAAAACTAAAACTAGCAGTGAAAAAATAATTTAGTTAACTGAAATAAATTATAAACTATAATACCCCTGGAACAGACACGAGAGTGGTATTGCTCTTCTAAGCTAACTCTCAAAAAAATTCAGCTGAGCAAAATCAAATCCAGGCTTATGTAAATCTTTACAAACAGAAGCATACACACTGGATTCTGCGCACCAAGATCTTCATTACAATTTAAAATCAAAATCCAAGATAAAGCAGCTCTTTCACTTATAAATAATTTTGTTCCATAACTTCCACATAAAGTCAAGAGTGGGTGTAAAAGCACATTTGACTAATTCAGTCTTTAGGGACAGCTTGAGCACACAGTGAGGGTGGATGCAGGCCGTCGTTCCCAACTATTCTAGAAAATACAAGCCTCCATCTCTTGCTGTGTCGCCGAACAATCCTGCCTTACCTTTCCAAAGTCCCTGACGTCAAAAAGGTCGAAGGCCTCAAACAGCTCACTTTTCTTCATGCCGAATATGTCGCTGCATGCTGCCAGGAAGGTCCTGATATTCTTCAGGCACAGGAACTGTGTTGAGGAGACAGAAAGAGTTCATCTGTGAATTAGTCACTTGAAAATGTAGCCTATGGTATTTATTAACATCATGATGAGTTAATATGTTTTCATTTTCATTTACAAAGAGTGTATTTTTAGGTTACTGAATAAGATTCTTCTACTTTTCCATTCTGTCTGCTAGCCTTCATTATGACTGTCTAATCAGGACACGCAGCTGAGGACCTACCAAACACACTGCAGGACCACAGCTCTAAAAGATAGATGAATCAATGTTTATAACCACCAGGAGAGCATCTTCTTTCATTAATATGATATGTATCTTGTTGAAATAGGACAGTGGAGTAGTGGCTAATTAGGAGGGGATCATTCAATAGTGCACGAAATAAAGAGAGATATAATTTCCTTTTACTGGTACGGTATGATGTCAGCACTAAGCCCATGTGAACAAAAGAAAAAACAAACAAAGAACAGGAAAATCAATTTACAGTTTGAAAAAGCACTTCTGTAATTTACTCCCATCGTATTTGTGTGTAATTTCTCACTTCTCTGTTTAATGATTAAAAATACAAGTGACAGACGCTCACTGCTATTATACTTCTCTTCCAAAAATTGTTATTCACTGTTCATTCTTCTCATTCTTCACAAATTCACTGCTCACAAATCTAAGCTATAATATAAATAGCTCCTCCGCACATATATTAAGACATAAAAGTACTCTTTTTGGAACAATAATGTGTGTCTAATGTATTGTATTGTAATGTATTTTCCTAAAAATAAAAACAAATATAATTAACACTTTAAAATCCTTAAAATGGTATCTACTCTTTGTACCTCATTAAAAATTCCAGAAGCTATGACTATGTACATATTTTTCATTTCAACACAACACACACGATGTCTCCTACTTCACTTTAAAGTCCACTCAGTGTTTATGCGCTGGAGGCTTCAAGTTTCCATATCACACTTGTATAAATTGCATACTGGACCAGGAATGGCTTCCAAATTAGTTGTGAGGTCATAAATCATGCTTGTAAGCCCACCCCTTACACTCAAATTTTCAATGAGCACAAAAAAAAGTAGGAACAAGAAAAAAATATGTATTTCTAATGTATTTTTGAGTGGATGGGGGCTTAAAATTAACTTGGACTTAAAAAGCAAAATACGTCATTTCATGAGAACCTTTTCTGCAACTGTAAAACCTTTAATGCACTAGGATGGACATGTATAATTCTATTTTTACATCATATTGTAAATGTTACTTTTAGTCATGCATTAATTTCCATATAGTTCCATAGGTTGTAATATTAAATATTAAAGTAGCATATTGCGGGTAATACTCATGTACTAAATACTAATGTAGAAGAAACGAATAGACCATGGAACTCTCTCTCGGCTAATTTTCATACACTGAGCTTAATTACAGTGGTGGGTGCACCTTGACCCAAGAAAATTGAATCAAACGATCAATGAGTAACTCGTCTAATGAACAAGGCCATTCACTGAGACTCTTAAGTGTTTTCTGCTTCGTCTGCAACCAAAATCTTTAGCTAATGATCTCAATGGAACTTAATCCAGCCACTATTTATCCAAATTATGCCACCGTTACCACTGAATGCTGCCCAGGAACACAGATGAAACAGGAAATATTTGGGTTGGGGGGGGCAGAGTATTTCAGTAAGATTTTCTGAGGTGGTTTTCAGACACTGAAGAGTACAGAGTGGCTGGCAGGCAAGCAGGAACTGAAGAAAAAGGTGTCAACATGGTGAAATTAGCCAACATGCAACAGTGTGTCTGACTGACGCCCGTTAGCCTTCCTGTCGCTGATACAGGGTGGACCCAAAGAGGACACTGATGAAAGAAATGTTTCAGGAAGTGATGGGTTTTTTTGCTACACTGCAGTGCTGGTTTTGGGTAAAGCACATGATGTCATTTAGCTGAACTGAAGTGTAGTATTTTTTCAATGATATGAAGAGCAGAACGGGTATTAGAAACTAGTTTTGACATTTTATTCTAAAAAACGAACTCAAATGTTTGCAAGAGTAAAGACACATCTGTCACAAGTAGATCATGGCTAATGTAGTTTCACACAAAGTGATGCTTGCATGATGGAACTGCTACAGAGCTACATATATACAGTGTCAATATTGACATGCAGGTTACAAAGACAATAGAATACCAGTGCCAACACAAAGGCAAAGACCAGCTGTGTGGTCTTGACTAGTGCATGTGAGCAGTGAGGCATTATGAATGTGGCAGTAGAAGGGACCAGCATCTAAAATGAGAAAAGACTACTGAGTTCACAACATTGTAGTATATTTAGAGGGGGAAAGATATAAATGAAACACTGCAAGTAAAAATAATGTCATCATCAAAGCTGTAGTTAAACTGGAAGCTAATACTGTATAAATGGGTATGCAGTAAAAAAACAAAAAAAACAATTCTATTTGAGTCATTAAAAAACTGCTAAGTCACTTTCAGTTGACATTCCATCCACTCTCTCAAAATGACATCAGGTATAGTTACTGCGTCAACAGCACTTGCAATCTAACATTATTGGAAATTCTTTAGCGATAAGCTTCGGTATAACAGCGCATCGTCACCATCTCCTTCTTCTTCTTGGGTAACAGGTTGAACAGGAAATGGATTTCATTATCTGTTTCCTGTTCCTCAAGAGAAGCAAAACTCTGAGCCATGCTGTTAATATGTGGAGTCCATGTTCAGAGGACTCACTGTGCTCATGATAGACAACCTATAAGAAAATAACTCATCTCGGAAAACAAAGCAGCCAGACCTACTCTGACATAACACACCTTCACCCTCGTTGTAGAAAAGCAAGATCAGATTTATCTGCAAGGCGCATGTCCATGCATCAAATATGAAATGCCTCTCCACTCCAATTGAATTACGCTTTACAGATGGCTTCACATGAGAGAGGAAAAAAGCCCCCAGCCAGTGAGCCTAAGATAAGACACAGCGTAAAGCAGAGAGCGAGCAGTGAGTGAATAATATTGAATGTTTACACTCGTACACATCACTTTCTTTTATCAGACAAGCACATCTTGTCTGCCTGGAGTCTCTGGAGAGTCCCAAAGGACCTCAGTATATTATCTGAGGGAAGCAGCTTCACAGAGCAAGACAGTGTCTCTGCTGCACCGAGCTGAAGACAGTAAAAGGAGAATTGTATTAACAAGAGTGAAGCAGCATGAAGCAACCAGTTACTGTTCCACTGACAGCATTTCTTTGCATTAGTGACTCTCTGGGGCTCAGAAAGTCAATGGCCTAATGTGTGAATACATATGTGTGTGTGTGTGTGTGTGTGTGTGTGTGTGTGTGTGTGTGTGTGTGTGTGTGTGTGTGTGTGTGTGTGTGTGTGTGTGTGTGTGTGTGTGTGTGTGTGTGTGTGTGTGTGTGTGGGCTAGAGTCACTGTGGCAAACTAAAATTAGGATTAAAATGTATGACAATGTTTTTGCTAATGTTGAACATCTTAGTTTAGCATGCTAACATTTGCTAACATTTTCAAAACCTAAAAGGGGCTATAAACAACATTCTTAACAATAGTAGGATTATTTATAGGCTATATAAAAGTGGTCATGCATAGTGAGAAATATCACATGACTGCCATTTTGGTTTTACTACCCACAAATTATTGAGCTACCGCTCTAATCACATCTCAAACAGCACAAAGTTAGCAACTAGCTGGTGAAGAAAGTCAGATATTTTACACAGGAGTTGGTGGAGACCAGAAACGAAGCTAATAGAAAAGTGACTATTGTAGCTACATTAACCAGGTGGCCAAAAATACGACAAAATGAATGTTAATGCTCAATGTATAAATAAACAACTTGCTAGCATCAACTTTATGAGGTGATAATCTCAGTTTTCAATACCTTACCCTCAGGTAGTATGACAACACAAAAGTTAATGAAGGTTTAAAACTATAGACTTCAAACAGAGCTTTAAAAATAGCACTGGCCTTTAAAACACCTGTTATTGTCTTAGCACATATATTGAATGTATTGACGTATTTGGGTTGATAGGAAATTCCAGTAAAGAAATGCTAAAGCTACATTTTAAGTCATGTAGAAACATTGCCATCCACCAGAGAGCACTGACTTTATTTTTCAACACTCAGTACAGATCTTGGTACCAACGGTTTGAAAAAAAACATTTAGAGGGCCCCTATCAGACACATTTATTCATGTTACTATACAGAATGTGTTTATGAAAAAAACTTATAGGCTAAAATTGTTGTCTGATTTTTTTTAAACCCTCAAATATCAATATTGTCAGTATTCATAATCCAGTATTCACAAATGTACCAGCTGACACTGTACCAAATCCAAGGCAAATATAACCAACAATGTTAATAAAAACCTATTTATGCATATTCATGAAACCTGCAACAACCTCAATGTGAAGATTGAGGTATTAGGGACAGATTAAGCTTCAACCTCTCCGCAGGAAGCACCACACTGACTCAGTTTGGATCAAAATGCATTGCTTATACAAGACCCGTGCACGGAAAGCTTAAAATCCCACCCGAGCATTTCATCTCTCAGACCAACCATCTGGAATATGAGGCAAAAAATATTCCTGTAAGACAAGCCATCTCGCTGCTGCGCTTTTGATATGAGCCAGGTCGCGCTCTGTATCCACAATAAGTATCCAGTTTCTGCTTATGTATTCCTTCATACAAGTCAAAGCTCCATAGCAACAAGCTGGAGCCTTTTATGGCCCCTGTGCGTATTGTGGAGCTTAATGAAATCCTGTTCTTGTTCTCTCATAGATCTCCACAATAAGAAACAGACAGAGTTTGGCCCTCTCACTGTTTAAATCTTGTTGGGCATCAATTAATGACAACCAAATGGATGAGTCTCTCGCAGAGGGAATCAAGGCCTGTGCAAAGAATCGTATTCAGTAGTTAAAAGCTCTCGTATGCTTACAGATAGCAGTGTGGAAAGTTAAGATGAAAGTAATGAATAGAAACTATGCTTAAGCTATGTAAAGAGAAAATAATACTCTGTGACCATTCTGGCAGGCTTATATGTCTTCCACCTTCAAATCTTGCTGAGATTATGCCATTGATATATTGTGTCTGGTATGAATGACATATTGTCCACAGCAGTCATCTGTGGAACTCTTTTGTCAAGATTCTGTCTTAACCAGTGGGTGACATATCACAGTTCAAGCGATCAGGTCACATCCATGTCATGTAGGCTTTTGTCAGCTGTGTAACCAGGAAATGGGAGGTGGAACGTAGGCGAAGGTCTGCTGACGCTGACGGACCTGCTGCTCTCTCTCAGCCTTAGGTTGGGGTCATCGCAGAGGACAAGTGAGACAACGGGGACTAGCCAGACACCCGTGAGATTACTTATCTAAATGGAATATTGTCAACATAAAGCCATGGTCAGCAGCTTTTCATTCCAGCAGTACATAGTGGTAACTGATCGCTTCTCCTTTCTGGTTTAAGGTGCGTTAAACTGTGAAATGGGCCGCCTCTTGGGTTGGAATGAAAATCCACAGACTTGGTTTAGAACTGCAGATGAGTGAGAAACACTGACAAAGCAGATAGTCTTTCCAGTCATTCTTTCCAGTCACTCTTTCCAGTCACTTTCATGACTCTGATAACCCCCTTTTAGATGGCGACAACCTCCTTATCACCTCTTTATCTTATAACATTTTCCTGTAAGGGGGTACTCTGTGTTTTCAGGATTACGGCTCATCTGTCCCACATGCATCTTTAGGTGAAGATTAAACGAATACGAGGTTCTTACACTACACAAACCCACAAGGCTTCACATGCAGAGCGAAACATATCACTTTTCACAGGAAGTGGATAAAAGTAGTAATGTTCTGAACTTCCTCATTTACTCATTCACTACTCCCTCAATTATTGACACTAGCTCGCTCTGTGATAAGAAGTGAATTGAGATTTCAGACACTTTTTACTTCTATAAAATGTGCCACTTCCTCACAAAAGGCTTAGATCAGTGTGGTCACATTCAACATTTTTGTTTTCTATTTGCAGCAGATGCTCTGAACCACATAGCTGCTTCCAATATTCAAGAATCTTGAATCAATGGTACCATCTAAAACCTTTAGTATACTGTACTCTTTTCTACTCTACTCTAATCTACTCCACAAGTTGTTATCTGTAAGTTGTTTGTCACAAAGATCACTGTAACAATAGGGAAGCATACTAAATTCCTTCATCTTCCTTTTTTGCACTGGCAAACAACAACTGTGCATCATAGCCGTCATCTAGTCAGAACACATTCACAGTTCAGTTAATGTTGGTTTCAGAAGATTAATCATTTTTCTGTCACCTCCCTCTCTTCCTGATCAACAAAAGTTCACATGTTTTATAAAGTCCTGTTCTGCTGAACGTTGATTAAATTACTATGTCATCACCCCACCATGTCTGAGCTGTTTTATGTCACAGTTTTGGAAAAGGTTTGTTTTCCCTGCTCATACTTCAAAACCTGTAATTTTAGATTCATCCACTCTAGAAAATTACAGTCAAAGACATTCTCCAGGTTTCTGAGTTTCCTTAATGTAATGACAATAAGGCCAAAGCTCCCTACCCCCTCCTTCCCCTCCTACCCATCCACCTCTCTACCTCCCCCACAACAAAATAAGTGTCTCCCAAGCCATTTTCCATTAAATCTTGGTTTTAACCCCGATGACCCCTCACATATACACTCAGCTTACTCCATCCCCCCACTAGATAAGGGAATTGAATTAGTGCTACGGCGTGAGATATGAATTATCTTGGCTGCAGCAACGCAGGTCAAGTAGCTTCAGCTTCAGCTTTAGCTGTGTGTAATTGGCTCAAAAGAAGGTTTATGAGGGGTAAAGGTGACGGAGGGTTGAATGTCATGTAAACTGAAAAATAAAACTTAAAAACCATATGTGGGAGCAGTACAGTGAAGCAAGAAGCAGCCAGTACTCCTCCTCCCCCTCTGATTTTTCTCCCTCTTGGATGATAGTGTTAAGAAAAGGGTGAGTAATGCTCTGCTGTGCAACTTGACAAAGCATGGTATAGTACAGTTTGACCCCTTGTGTGTGCCTGTGCCCATTTAGGTGTGGGATTTGACCGATTAGGGCTTTTTGAAGGCACAGTGCCATCAAATGCTGATCTTTTTAGATTTAAGCTGCCGAGAGCCAAAGTTTCAAGCTGATAAACTCAAAGTTTCTGCAGATTTTTTTATTTTTGGCATGTTAGAGCCTCCCAGGAAATGGTGTATCATAAAACTGTATACACTGTGTTAATAATAAAAACAATATATAGCCTTGTTCCATACATCCCTTGTGTGTGCTATCTTATACGAGCATGAGCACCGCTACTATTTCTACACACATTGCAGGGTTTCTTAGCCCTTCTTTCTCTATCTTCATTACACAAATAAGGACATTCCCATTTCCAACAGACAACAGTCATCCATCACTTACACCCTGAGTCTTTCAGCAGGGGCTGCCTTATACGTTACTATCCCTGCTGGAAAAGACACAGGCTCAGTAATCTCCTGAACTGCGGTAGCCATTGGTGATATTTATACACAAACACAAAAACTTACTGTACATATACTGTTAACACACAAGGTGTCCATAAATTCTATTTTAGGCAGTGTGTCGAGGTTTTAGTGAGTCTTAAATCAGCTTTCCGAAAACCTGCAGAGCTTGATACAGCACTGTGCACCTCACGTGGCTCCAGGTTTCCACTACAGTGAACCTGGGAGTAAAAGGCTGCACACACACGGCTGCTGGCTACGACAATGGTTATAGTCTGGCATCATCTGGATCGACATCTACAATTCTTGTCTGCACTGACTTCCAAATAGCATCTTGACATTTTCATCAAGCTTAATAAAGGGTAAAACTGCTATTATCATTGGTTAATGTTGTATTAACGTAATATTAAAATATTCATTATTATAATGTACGCTGAGAGGTCTCGTTTGATGTGGGTGAACCACCGGCTACATTTAAAATGTCACATGTGATGATGATGGTTTGCCAGTAAAGACAATAGACAGTATTGACTTTCTCTGAGCTTTCAGAGCACTCAACAGTGATTAACTGAAGCATCAATGCCAAAACTGAGAAACATAATAACCATTGATTGCAGGTACATTCTCCACCGCTGAATATCTCCTAATAAAATCAGCATATACATCATCTATACTTTAATGTGCACTGGAGCATAGCCTTTACCGGTTGGCTGCCGTGCAGTCTTGTTACCTAGGTGACGGAATGAAAGGTCAGGACACGGCGCACGTGTACGTGTACGAGTGAAGTGCTATATAATCTTGTCTTTGCAAACGTCCTTGTCCATGTCACTGTACATGAAGCAGCACATGAATATGCATATTATTGTGGTGACACAGCGGAACAAACCAGTGTGACTGCATTACGCTGTACTGGAATCACAAACAGGAGGCGGTGGTGCCTTGCGCAGACATGGCATGCACAGCTGCAGTAATGTGGTGTTTACACACTGGCAGGTGCAATGCTTTCTTCAAAAATGAGTCAACAGGGGCAGCAAAGCCTCAGCAACTCAGGGGAGGTCATGATGGGACTCAAACTGTGTCCAAATGTGCACATACTGCATAGTAATAGCAGGCAATTTTCAGTATGTGCCATAAGTATGCAAATTGAGAGGGCTAAATGGATGAGCATGCATACAATATAGATGGGAATGTTAAGTTTAAAGTATGGGCACTGATTAAACCTGACCAACCCTTGCCGCCTTACCGTTCCCATAGAAACAACACAGGAAGGGACATTTTCCACACGAGATGATAGAGGATGGAAAGTGGAACAGCAACAATGATTTTGTTTCCTCAAATAATGAATCACATAAAATACCGTAGACTCAACATGTACAATACAAATATGGAGTCAGTGTGTGGTTGTATAAGTGTATGATTCTGGACTTCATCCATTTGTAACTGTTGCTGCTTACAGTGTTTCACAAATGTGGTTTTCTGAAGTACCTGTTATTACTCTAACATCTAATCTGAGACTGATTCACAGTACACATGGAAGACCAGGTGAGTACAATTATCTAGCTGATTCATTTAAAGAAGGGGGCTGCAACATCTGCTGTAGAAAACTTGAACCAGGGTATCGGAAAGGCTGTAAAAGGTTGTATTAATATGTAAGATCTATAGATTTATATTAATTTAATGCTTACTTTGCATCAGTATAAGGTAAACATATTTGTTATGATAAGTTTATGGTATTTATTGTGCACTCATCTACTTAATCTCGCTTCTTACTCAATTTCTTTCAAACCACTGTTAAACACTCTTTCATGGCTCTTTTGAATGATTGAGGGAGAGTGTGTGCTGTGCTGTGTGCACACTAAGTTTGTATGTTGAGCACACACACACACAAAAGAAGCACATGCATTAAGCACAGAAGCACTAAGTATTAATGACCACTTTCAACACTTCACCACATCACTTTAAATGGCCACTCCTCGCTCATCTCAGACCTTATTCTGATTTATTATCAAGTATTGACATCTCATTTACAGTGGCAGTGCTACAGCAGGCTTTATTTCCTCTGAACTCTCACTTATTATTCCTATTCTTAAATGTAAAGTACACACTTTTTAAAAAGTATCTTTTAGCTATTTGGGAACATTTCATTTTATGTTTTTACTATTATGTGGCTGTAAGTTTTAACTACAGTCTTCTCTGCCCATGTGACTGCTCTTATTCTGCAGGAACCAAAAGAAAATCAAGACATTCTCTCTCTGTCTTTCTCATTCTCCCACGCTATCTCTTTCTAACTTTTGTCTTTGCAAGTGCCTTTGAAGCCTGCTGCATGGAGTGTTCGCTGTGTGAAACCAGCTTTTTCTATTCATTGTTTGACATCACAGAACGTTGGTCTCAGCTTGATGAAATATACATATGTACCATTTATAATGCATAGTAGTATTGTCAAAGTCCACTATATGTGCTGATGTAATATGCCTGTCAAGGTCTCCAAGAGTCAAATTCTGGTCAGTTTGTCAATCAGGACACACCTGCTGCACACCTGTCAAAATGTAAAAAGAATTTGAATGTATTATGGTATTAATTTAGAGGCTAATAAGAATAAGTGAAAGTTGTATGATTATGAAAAAGGTCACAGCTTGATGCTGCAGTCGTCTTTCCACATGATGACAGCTTAAAACACACTCTAGCATAATAAATCAATCACATGCATCAGCAGTGCTTCTGTTTTGTGTTGTAATATGCTCAAAGCTTAGCCTGCTAGTCAGCTATAACTCTACTGTATTCTGCACCACTGTAAAATAACCAGATGATTAATTCATAAATGTCTTAATTAAGTCTTCATGGTATTTCCATGATGGTTCAGAATCAGTGTTCTGTAAAATTCATGATGTGTTTCTTTCTCTTGTTCTTCTGTGTATTGATGTATTTCCTCGCTCTGTGCAACACTTTCTGCCGTTTGATGCTCATTAAAATTAGACCTGACTCTCTTTCTCACACTTTCACTTCAAAAATGAAAAACAGGCCTCGAAACCTTTGAAGAGCTGTGTGAAGAGCTAAGTGGGTTTTTTTTTTTTCTTTCGCTGTGTGAAGAGTGGTGACTTTTCTCCTCGTTGTGTCTGTCTGACATCTCAGTGCTTTGGTCTGAGCTTGATCGAGGGCATGTTTAGTTTCACTTCCTTCCTCTATTCCATTTCCTGATTTCCTGTGCACGTCGAGGCTTCACGGCTGGTCTATGTGAGAGGCTTTCAGCAGCTGGTGGGGTTTGCGACAATGTTCTCATTCTGAAACCGCAGCTTATAATCCTGTGTCATGGAAAACATGGCAACAGTAGGCTTGACAAGTTAAGGGTGTCGGGGCAAATTTCAAGATTTCAATTTCAAATCGAGTTATAACTAATTTTAACCTCAAACCTAACCCTCGCTTTTCTGTATTTAAGCAGTTATTTCTGTTTGTCCTAAATGCATCAATGATGTCATTCTTTGTGACACACTACTAGCTTGCTATTTAACCCACTCATATACTGTAAGGAGGTTAATACCCTTGCTAACAACTCCTACAAGCAGTGTTTGGAAGATATTTGCAGTCTAAACTAAGATTAAGCAGAACACCAAAACCAAATGTTTCAAGAAGCAGAAGAATGGAGACTACATGCTGCCTGTTTGACCGCATGGTTTGTTTGTTGGGCCATGATCGCAATCCATAGTTCCCTGTGACGCTGAACCCCTGATTTTCACAAAGTGAGACAAAAACAACCACTGATTATGTGGCGTTTTGTCTGGTACAAAAACAAAATGCAGCAGTTGCAGTGGCTGAACAGTGTCTAGACTATGTAATTGAATCATTACAGCCTTGTAAAGCAATGATCAAAGAGGGTGAAAATTATGCTTTATACTGATCGGAGGCCCTTAGCTGGAACTTTGAGCTCTTCATTTTAAAAGGTTTAGCAAACCTTGTAAAACTGCACAATTTCAAGCACCCATGCACAGTAGAGATACACAACATATGAGTCCTCCAATCATCTAATCACTGCATCATTCCTAATCTTTCACCATAGAACTGGCAGCTACACAGATCAACTCATTTCCTCAATGAACACACTGATCCAGGCTGTTTCATCTCATTATTTCACTGCTTTTTCATCCTGCGTACAATCAGTTTGCTCGCTCTTTGTTGACCTTACATGAAGCCATTTCACAACAGAACTGACTCACTGGCAGCCTATGTTGCAGAATAAGAAGCAGCCCGTCCTGATGCCAACATCACACATGTGAACCCTCCAGAGATTCTGATGCATTATGCTTTAATTATGCAGCTAACACCAGCACAGTGGGCTAGCCCTTCAGGGTCCTTTATGTCCTTGGAGATGCATCTATGGAGGCCAGACAGGCTCTTTGTAGCCCTGTCCCTCTACTGCCTTTGTCTTTCCATCTCAGAGGTCCCTTGGGTGAGGCCACGGTGGCGTCCCATGTGTTATTACTGGCCAATGATAAAGTGGCTGCCACGGCCCTCATGAATTATGCACAGCAAAAGGGAAGCAACTCCACCCTCAGTTATGTAAATGTAACTTTGAGGAGACAGGGGGGGTAAAGTTGCTGGAGGGGGGCGTGACACCCATTTTAGCTGAACATCGATGCACTCGTAGAGGGAGTTGTTATCCAGCATCACATGGTGTGAATGTGTGTGAAAGGGGAAGTCACATAAAGTAGTAAAGTTCCAGATCCACTAATAAATATGAAATGATAAAGATTTTAATATAAAGGTACATTCGTCACAACAACTATATGACCTCATAGGCAGGCCATGAAAGTGTCTAGTGTGTCTCCCTAATATAGATCCTCCGGTGAACAGGAAATGATGCACTTTGTGTGTCTCTCTTTTATGCAATATAGAGAAAAACTAGAGTAGGTGGTTTACACGAGCTGTTACAACGAAATGAGAACCACCTTACAAACCTCAAACTTTATCACGAATAACATTTCAACCTGGACACGCTATTCCACTGAAAGCTGACCTCTTGGAAGTGTAGTTCAAAACCGCTGCAGTAACTAGCACCTACCACATCGAAGCACAACAGTATGGGTGTAAATTATGCACACATACACACATGGACTTGCACATTACGATGCTAATTCGCCTCTGAATGTAGCATCATGACTGGCTCCCACAGTGAGTAAGCCACCCAACCAAGCATAAAACAAACTGACTATAAATAACCCAGTCTGAGCCAGACCAAGCACTGAGCATAGGTAAGGTTCACAACCCTTCTACTTATGGCAACTCTTTTCTATGTCATTATGTCATGACTGACAGTAAACACTGCCCTACTGATGCCCCTTTACCAATAATTGTAAATGCAAATGGACCAATAAGCTTCTCCTCTTACATCCCCAATCTAGTTTGGTCTGAAATTTCCGAGTAAAAAGATCCTTCGACAGCTATTCCCATTGCCATTGATGACATTACAATCCTCTATGCTTTTTTAAACTGTCCGCTTGACCTGTGTGCTAAAGCTGAACAGCACGTCTCCAATTTGATTGTGAAAAGCCAGTAACTGCATATCGTATTGACTGTGCCACTGTGACATAGCGTTTGGAGTGCTTTTTCCAGGAAACGAGACTAATCCCCCTCTCCATCACAGTGCAACCATAAAACTGATATTCAAACCTAAATCACCTGTTTTGCATCAGATGAGAGCATTAGGGCACCCATTACAGACTAGTCTCAGTTTGTGTGTGTCACCGGTACAGTCACAATTTATCTGCAGCAGGTCTGCAGGATCAGTAGGTGAGTGTCTACCTCACTGTGTGCTGTCACCATGCCAGAAACCCAGATTCTCTGTTATGAAGGCGAATATTAATCTGGACCTGGCTCCAGCTGTCCTGTTATTGAAGCAGATGGTATCTAACAAACAGAGCCATGTGGACACAGCTAACTCTTTATTTAACTATCTATCTATCTATCTATCTATCTATCTATCTATATATATATATATATATACCTATCTGGGAACTCTAACAGTGGGGATTTTGTTCAAATAGTTTCTATTGTAGTATTCACAGTGTATAACTGCTACATTGCATTGTCATATGAAAAAATGTAAAGACAAACCATGCAACCAGACTGGAAATTATGATAATTGCCTTTGTCACTTCTTATAACCAGGGAAGTCATACAAAATCCCCTTTTGTCTGATATTGAAATGATATACCAGATTATTCATGTGCTTAATCCTATGAAATAAATCCACTTCTCTTATTAGGATAAAACACAACAAAGCCTCATCCCCACTTCACCTTTTATCCATTGTGTGTCTACATCACCTATAGAGGGCAGATTGAGGAGCCCTGACAACATAACGGTTCAGTGTTTACAAAACCAGTTTGAGGGTAAAAGTCAATATGAGTAAGTTATATTACAAGGTTAGGTAAAATACCGAGGGAAAGTGTCGGGTTTTTCACTTTTTGCGCAACTTTTACATCTCACCAAGTTGGCTCAGATAGGTGACAGCCAAACTCCGTTCAATTCTTCATCCGTTTAGTGTTTCCTTACTCGCTGTCAAACGTACTCGCGTCATAAAACAAAATGTAAGAGCTCCTCACATTGGTTAGGAGACTATCTTGTCTTCGGCATAGATCCAAAACCCAAGCACCTATTGGGTGACTAAAATTCTCTCTAATATAATGTATTGACTTGCCTTTTCCGCCACCAGAATACACCGTGGAGGCGGTAACAAGCGGTGTAACCACATTCATTAAAGTTAAGATTTTCTTTACACAAAAAGCTAAATTGTGTATTACATCATGCCGAATTTTCCTATATAGCTGTTTTCATTTAAAATAAGCGTCAGTCATGCTCATACAAGTATATACAGTTGCTGGGAAGAAGGTAAACCTTAAACTGGCGTATTTCTTAATGAAGTCTGGTTGCGCGCTCTCCATTGGGGCAAAATTGTAGTTTGGCGTCGGAGCAAGAAACAGGCTGCCTACAGTCGTCTCTTACCTGTGACATTTGAGGCCGGAGGTTAATCTCCTTTAGGTTGATGGACTGGGGTCTCATGTTGTTGAGCAGGTGGCAGAGGAGGACCCCATCCCGGAGGGTTTGTGCCAAGTCAAATACCTGTGCAGACTCCCATGTAACCCGGTGGTTAACTGGAAGCACCTTGCAGTTTATTAACCACAGCGCGCACTGCCTCCAATACTCCATCATTATTATGACTTAAGAAGGAACGAGCTTTAAGAGAATTTGTTTCTTAAGCAAGGGGAACTGCTGGCAGGCTCACTGGTGCGCCTTAAATCGTATCCATGCTATATTTCGCCAACTGTAAAACTGGATGAAAACAGATCTGGACCGCGGTAGAGAGCTGGCAGGGATGCAGGCAGCCGCTCGGAGGATGACAGTCCGGTGAACTGAGGCTGTGGATGGAGGATGAACTCTCTCTCTCTCTCTCTCTCTCTCTCTCTCTCTCTTTCTCTCTTCCCTCCCCCTCACCCAGTTCTTCACCTCTTCCGCTTGCAACCCATAGGCTCGTTCAGTAGGCAACTGTATGAAATTACAGTTTCAAGAAATTACAAGTTACAGCCCTCAAGCAGACTGTGGATGTTTTAAAGCGCAACACAGAACACAGAAGACAGGGAAATAAACATGCATTTGCTTAGATTAAACTTGTGTAAAGAATGTTTACAGCCGGTTATAATGTACCATGCCTAAGTTGTTCTCTTCATGCAAACCAACTGCACTTAAAGAGTAATGATAGGCTATGGCTTATCTATTAATGATTAAACAAAACAAATAAGCACAGTTTTCTGATACACAACGCCACCTTTCCTTAGTAGAGCCTTATTATAATCAGCATGCCCAAATGTTAGCTGTGGTCGTGACTCATAAACTCACCGAAACTAAGCCTACTTAGCTGGATTTGGCATAAGTCATAATGACATGAGTTGAAATAAAGCTCAATAAAGCACACTTTAACAACATTCTACTGTGTATTGCATTAATTTAATATGTCTTCTGGGATATTTATAAGATAATTAATACTTTCAAAGATCCATGACTAATTGTAACTACAATATCATTACATTACAGGAAATGTGGTACCTTTATATTTGTAGACATTTAATTTATGTACAGTATTTGCTTATATATTAATGCATGTCTGCATGTTCGTGATGCATATAGGGTGTTTTTAGAATTATTTAATTTAATTTTCATTTGCATGTGTGATTATTATCATCAAATATGGGAAAGATGTGTCACTTGCAAAAGTTAAGGTGTGTCATCTGATTTTTTTTTTAATGTTGAAGACGACGCGCAAACTTAAGGTTTTGGTTTATTGGTATTGTAGCTGATGTTAACTGTATGTATCATGTTTCCATTTTGACTAACACCAAAAGTCATTTGTGTTTGTGGTATTCAAATTAGTCAAATAGAATTTTGAGAGCAATGTGCTTCCTTATTTAAAAAAAAAAAAAAAAAAAAGGACGTTGGAAACTACCTGGAATTGGTTTAGAGGAAATTTTCATTTGAAGTAACTGACTGCATTTTTTAAAATTAGTTTAATTCATGATTGTGTTGGAGCATCTCTGTATTTTAACACCTCTACAACTGTATTTTAATACCTTTCCAGATCTATGTGTACATTATGGATTGATTCCTCTGCTTCAGTCTATAAGCCGTCTCACAAATGATGTCCACCAAATGCATTATCACTGTCTACAATGAAAGACTAATAAGGACTCTTTCCTCATCTTAATAAAGCCTTTTCCTGTCCCGATTTACAACCTCTTACCATCATTTCCTCTGTTTTGAAGAACATAAAAACAACCGCTTCTTGTTTTTACTATACCTCGACACTAAAATGGCATCACACATTCACAAAAGTGACATTTAAATATTTGTCCAATACAGTAACTGTGAAATATGTGTTTGCTTTCATGCTTTAAGAATGAGCCTTTTTTAACATAGATTAATGGCAGTATATTTTTCCACAAATGTACAGAGCGACACCCCAATACAGACATTTCGCTACCAGAGGGAAAAGCATTTACATTCCTTACATATTCATCCAGCAAATGTAGAAACCTGCTTATCATACCGCTGCAAGCATGACTGGCATGACTGAGCCAATACATAGCCTAAGTGAAGCTGAGTTTATCTTTTTTTTTTGCTACTGTGTGAATAAAATGAGAAGATTTATAGGCATCAAATTCAATGTTTTAAATTGCTCAGTAATGGGAATGGAAATGCCATGGCATATTAAAGTATGCGCAAGCTGCCTTTGCCTTTGCTACCATGCAGAGAACAGTTCATTAGGCAGTCTTTTAATTAGTTAGAGGCAACTCCTTCCTACCACAGATACTACTGTATATGCGAAATAAGAGAGAGCACCTGCAATACAATTTAGACTGGCGCACACATTTATGCATCCCTGTTGGGCTGAGCAAAAAGCAATAGGCTATATAAAGACTGTAAAGTAAATACACAGTATAAACATCTGAATCAGGATGTGCAAAAAAGCAGTAGTAGTTTAAGTGGCAGAATAACAGGAAGATATAATAAAAATGGAGCATTTTAAATTTGTTGCATGACATAACAAAGAGAGGAATGTGACAGTATGAGAAATCCAATATGTGAAACAAATACAACCCTCTATATAGTACAGGGTGTGCAGAAATGTGCTGGTAATCACATTAACAGTACTATATTTGGGCTGCTCTTACAGTGCTGCATGAAATGATGGAGGAGAAGAAGAAGAAGAAGTGCACATCTTCCGGATTAGTTTCACTTTGCAGATCGAAATGAGAATCACAGACGTAAAGATTGGAAGAGGAAGGAACCCTATAGAATAAAAATGGTACTATGCAAAAGGATGTATGTCTATGAATCACACTGAACACATTCATACACAATGACTGAACAGGCAGGCCTGTGCAAACAATGTCCAAGATAAGTCTCCGGCATTTGCAGTTTTGCTCTCACTCTGTGTGTATCTCACTTCTTCATCTCCTCTCTTCATATTTGTGCAGAAGATTTGGAAGAATGTCAGCACTCCTACTCTTTTGTTTATCGCCGTTGTATTCAGATGGAGAGTGATCAGGGAACGGAGGGAGTTTGTGCGGTTCGGTTTTGGGTGTCCAGCTTTGTCTTCCACTCGGTGCACACTGGATGCCATGGCTAGCATAGTGCAGATGACAGGAGAGGTGGCCTGTGTCCGGATGCTGGCGTACCTCTCAGCACCCTTCTCCTGTTTCAGTTTCCTCTCCCAGACTGGAAGGACAGCCATGCAGCCAGACAATTATCAGCATTCCCATGATTAATGCTGTGCAGGGGCTGAGAGGAAGCACACACACACATATGATTGTAGCATAACATGTGTTACTTTATTAAAGATGCTTTATGGTACATTTTCAGTGCCAGAGCTATTATCACACACTGTGTACATGAGTTGTTAATGGATAACATACATTAGGGATATTGCAGTGCACTATTCAAATAGTATGAAAACAGACTTAGACTTGTGATTACCTTTCATCAGTGCACAGATGAATGACTTGTCTATTTCTAGGTTATTTCACCTGGACTATGACCAGGATTGGAAGGTAATGACTAACTGTGTCAGCTTCCAAGAATCAGCATGATTATGTCTGGGCACATATGGCAGATGTGATCTTACTGCCAGGATTTTTTTTCACTGTCAGAACACATGAAGTGCTTCAACAATCAAGTAGAAACTAATATATCCACTGAGTGTGTGATGATGAGCAAAAACACAAGATGATTGAACAAGACAAAAAGTGTTAATGTTTATTAATGATGTAAAGAACAAAATATAAGTTGCTTTTTTGGTTTTGGGTTTAAAGATTCTTAATAGAAGATACAAATTTATGTCTGTCTATGTATTTACTCTCTTATATTACTCCCTTTTCTCTCCTAGGGGTTTAGCCTCTTCAGTTCTAGGCCAAAAAACTGTTTTTGTCCTACTTCCATTTGTGTGCCTCTTTCAAAGTCTCTTCGTAGCTTCAAATGTAGATGTATTCCCCATAACCCTTTTCAAAATAACCATGAAGGAATATTCCATCGAAATAGATGCGTCCAAGATTTAAGAATGATCAGATACGTACATGTAGAATTTGGGTTTGCACAGACAATTATGCAGGTATCATAATCTGTGAGATGTTTGGTTAAAACTGACAGCAACTATAGAGTTCCAACAGCACTGTAATGCATTTTCTGCCTATGATATTACTGGTTAACTGCAACATCAAACATCCACTAGCATACTAGCTAATTTTGCATGTAAAGACCAGATCTGCTGTTATGTTGATTGAGATACAGAAATCACTTTGTGTGCAAACGTTACTGAACTATGGGCAAAACGCCAGCGTTCCACTGAGGTTGATATGATTAAAAGATCTGTGACATCTAGTCATATTTAAACAGGATTATTCTAGTAGCTCTGTGAGACAGCGGGCAATATGCTAATAATAACAATGCTGACATGTTGATGTTCAGCAGATAATCTTTTTCTTGTTTGTTATCTTGGTTTAGCATGTAAGCATACTAGCATTCACTACTTAGCACTACTGTACATACACAGTACAGCTGAGGCTGATGGGAATGCCATTAGTTTGGCAAGTATTTGGTCATAAATCAAAGTATTGGACACATTTGACTTTTGACCTGATGATGGTGCTAAAGGAAAGGTCAGAGGCTCTTCATTGTTATTACAGTACATCCTGTCAGGGAGCAGGAATGTCTACACTAAATTCCAGAGCAATCCATTCACTTCTGTTGTTGAGACACTTTTACTCAAAACCACAAATGTTGACCTCATGGTGGCACTACAAGAAAAGTCAAGAGATCATCAAAGTGGTTCAGATACATTCTCTAAGGCCCATGAATGTTTCTACTAAATTTGATGGTTATTAATCCAATAGTTGTTGACTTTTTAGTCTGGAACAAAGTGGTGAATCCACTGACCGGACTAATTGCTGCCAGGCTAATTAGTAAGTGCTACACTTTGATCAGACTGGAGCCTAATAGAGAAAGAGAAATGACTCAACATGAATAAATATCACGCAGGTTTCCATTAAAGTGTTAGTGTGGCTTGTAAGTGGATCCACAGCATTGTGTCCAGGTCAGCATACCTTCAACATGTTGTTACTTTGCAAGTTTTGGCATCAAATGACGGAGTGGCATCCCCTCCGCCCCCTACTATCCTGTCAGTTGATCAAAGCCCCCAATGCTCAGCATCTCCCAAACACGCGGGCACTGCCACGCTGCCCGCTCACCATCAATAACTTCTTGCTCTCCTGCCAGGCCGTAATTTAAAGAGCTTCACCCTGCTCATTGTGTCACTTGATCTGGTGACAGTGGCTGATCTATTTGTGCAGCTCTTTTATCCCCTCTGTGAAGGGCATGTTATCTCTCTGCCAGAGAAAGCAAATGCTCTCCATTTCCTGCAGATTTTCTCTATGAAATGCCTTTTGTACTTTCGAATTAATGCATTTACATAAATTTGAATGTTATGTAATTGTTTTTAATTCAATGAACTTCATTTGAACTCATGCATACTTTCCATTTGTATTAACCTTTTACTTAAGTAAACTAAGTGTTTCTTACATTACAAACATTTCTTAGTTTTTTGGTACTTTACTCCATTACTGCAAGTCTGAACTTAAAGGAGAGTAAATGCCTTCACTTTTCTCCCAGAATGACGCCCACTACCATAACCCAGAGGTAATAGTGAAGGCAACTATAGCAGCTTTGGTTCATTGTTTTCTAACTGGTATTGATTGCGTGACCCTACCCGTAGCACTCTATTTTGCTGGTTTAGGAGGCCAGAAGAGAAATCAATGGGCTGGGATACCCATGAGAGGCCCGGGATAAGTGAAGCCTGGCCAGGCCTCGCAGCGTTTCATCAGAGTTGGAACACTGGCGGAGATCAGCTGGGGAACCGTCAGGGATGGAGGCAATGGACTGGAAGGTTCACATAGAGAGAGAGAGAGAGAGAGAGAGAGAGAGAGAGAGAGAGAGAGAGAGAGAGAGAGAGAGAGAGAGAGAGAGAGAGAGAGAGAGAGAGAGAGAGAGAGACTGAGTGAATGCAGGATGAAATCACAAATGATGAAGAGAGTCTTTGAAAGCTATTTCAACATAATTTGCCCTACGGTATTGCAGCAGAGTTCATTAAGTGCAGACTAACCAATAAATGAGGTGTTTAACCTTTGAGGAATAAAATAAAAAAACATTAATAGCGTTATTAAAAACCATCTTGACTTTGGACACATGAGATCACACGCAGTAACAGTCCAGACCCAGGCTCAGAGGGCTGGCGTCATCTCCAGTGTTACATCTTCCCAGAGGGCTTCAAAATTCCAGCAAAGCAGAACTGACAGTGTCTCCAACAGCATTTTGATTCTCCAGCACAGTCAGAAGAAAATATAACTCTAACATGCAGTGCTGCATCAATAGACTTGTTCCCTACTGTATCCTTTTAATATTTACTGTTGTAAATAAAGATGACACTGCAGCAGCTTACTGTATTCAATTAGGGATTATGCCAAGAACCACAAACATGCATTAGATAAGCAGAATAGTATTATTGCATAAATAATTTCCTGAGGTTAGTTTGAAGACCTAAGAACATTTGCTCAAGTCTTGTACTTAAGTGCAATTTTAAGGTACTTGTACTTTACTTGATATTTTCATTTTATGCTCCTTGATATTTCTACTACATATTTGATGGCTTTTATTTACATAAAATAACATAATGATATAATTATAAACTACACTGCATTGTTAAAAATTAGACCAGTGTTTCCCCAACTTTCTGATTTGTGGCCTGAAATGGAATTATACCCTTTTATTACTGTCTTAAGGTTATGTTATACGGCCTTTATTAAAACATTGTAAGACTCTGTGCTCTCTGCTTCCCGTGTGAAAATGTTCCCAACACACACCATCAAAGGTGAGCTGTGGGACTGAGCCACTGTAACTTTACTGCTCATTAGAGAGAGACAGAGAGGGAGAGTCCAAGGAGGAGAGGCAGATAAGGATTCAGCCATCAACTCTTAATTCTCAGCAGGGACAGAAAACAACTCCCTAGAGATACAATTAATTAATTAAAAATAATTATATCGCAAGCGGCTGTATGAACAATTACTGAGACTCAACTTCATGCAGTGTCTCTTCAGCCTAGCAAATCTGCATTTGGAACATTTTTCTGATGTCCAGTACAAAGAAAGCAACATTTCTCCTCTTGATTTCCCCTCTAATGGTTTTAAATAAATAAACAGCTTCAGGCCCAAAGAGGTCAAACTCTCTATCATCATATTAAAGAAAAGTTCTGAAAAAATCATCCAAATTTATGTAACAGAACTTTGTTTTCCCTACCCAGCCTTTCATCTCAATACCCCTTAATTTTATTTTTTACAAAGCAGTGCCAACTAGCTCCACCTAGAGCAATACACTGCTACTTCAACTCATCAGTATGTACTTATTTAAAACTGTTAACCTTCGTGTCGTCCTCCCGGGTCAAATTGACCATCCTTCTTTCCTCCCTTCCTTCCTCTCTCCCTCCGTCTCTCTTTCCTTCCTCCATCCCCCTTTCTTCCTTCCTTCTGTCCTTCCTTCCTTCCTCCCTCCCTCCTTCTTTCCTTTCCTTCCTCCCTTCCTTCTTTCCTCCCTCCCTCCTTCTCTCTTCTTTCCTCCCACCTACCCTCTTTCCTTCCTTCCTCCCTTCCTCTTTTCCTTTCTCCCTCCCTCCCTCCCTCCCTACCTCCCTCCCTCCTTCCTTCTTTCCTCCCTCCCTCCTACCTTCCTTCCTTCCTTTCCTTTCCTGCCTCCCTTCCTTCTTTCCTTTCCTTTCCTTTCCTCCCTTCCTTCCTTCCTCCCTCCTTTTCCTTCCTTCCTTGACTCGAGGACAACAGGAGGGTTAAATATATAAGCCTGGTTTTCTGCAAACAAGTAATCCAGTGTCTTTATTGATGATGACTTCCAAATGCCACATTATAATTGATTTTTAAAAAGCATCTAATGACAACAGTAATGGTGTCATGACACTATTACAACATATAAGTATAAAACTTCCTTTCTGTTGACTACTGATGCTTGATCGTTACAGTCAAACTCTATAAACCTTACCTCACAAATATTGTCTGGTGTGTTAACCCCCATCTCAACCCCTCTTGTGCCTCCTAACTGTTTTTCTTGAGTCACCATTGGTGTTTGCTTATCAGGGGGCTGGTAGGACCCTCCCCTTGTTAGAAAACTAACACACAACATCCTGTGACACATAGAGGAGTGACACATAGAGGAGTGACACAAGGTGACGAAGAGGCTCTGAGGTAAAAATAAACAAGTTTGTCTTTGTTTCTGACATAAAAAACTGTTCAGCACTTTATGAATTGAAAAAATACAAGTATTAATATTCTGAGTATATGTCAATAGATAACAACAAAATAACCAAACGTGCTCTGTCTAATAGGTAATACTAATAATGATCTAATCTACATATCAGTTCTAATGTAATCAAATAGTTGTTGCATCCTTTACATTGTAACTTTAAAACTAAGTAAATAACAACAACTATAAGAGGACAAGCTTGAATGAGATTTGCATTTTTAAAAAACAAGATAGCTGCTTTCACATGCTGCATTTGGACATGATGACTGTTGTTTTTACCAGTTTAAATCTAGATTAAATCTTAAAATGTGAAAAATGTTTAATCAGACTACATTTCAATTTCCTACAAGAATAGTAGCAGTATTTCTATTTCATTTCATGACAGGAAATTCAATTCAGGCAACGGTCTTTTTTTACCGTTATGTTTTACTACAGGATGAAACCCGTATAATATTTCAGCCCATTCATTTATACTCGCTTCTATCTGTAATGAAAGCAGATGGCCTTGAGTGTGGCAGACAGAGCGATTGGGGCCATTATCGGGGCAGCAGTGGCAGATGCAGCAGGTAAGATAAACTGTGTGTGATACTGATGCTGGGACTCTTTAATTACTGCAGCAGTGTTTTCCATCCTGGAAACCACATCCAAACCACAAGTTAATTAGTCTACTGCATGTTTTGATGCTTACCAGAAAGTTTCTGTTATTTCATGATGTACATATAAGTTGAATTATTTTCTATCATAGATATGAGTGTTACACAATATGCAATTTCAAACTGTGTTTGATTGTTTTCTTGAGAGTTGCACAAAAGCTTATCAGTAGAATTATCTATTTGCAACATCTGTATATGCTGATAAAGCATAGGGGTGGTTCCTTAACTTGTGTAAGTCGTGTTGACTTCAAGGTTATGAAAGCTCAGTTTGAGCATCAGCATAACTTAGCTTAGATGCTTTTATCAGTTGTTGCTTGGCTTCTTTTTAAAATCAGCATTTGCTTTCTACAATATAACAACCATCAACCTCTCTTTGAATGTTATCTATTCTCACCAGACTGTATATACAATATGTCATGTCAGCCACATAACAAACAAAACTATTGAATGTACCACTGGTTCTCTCCCCCCCCCCCCCCCCCCCCCCCCCCCCTGTTCTACTGTCTACTGTGTTTGTGTGTTGCACCCATACAGCCCAGCCCATGCACTGGATCTACAACCCAGAGAGGCTGAAAGAAGTTCTCTCTGATCTGGAGCCCTCTCCGGAGTTTCGGCCTCAGTCAGCGAATCCTTTCTACCGCAGGGAGACGGGCGAGCAGACCTGCTATGGGGACCAGGCGTACGTCCTGCTGGAGTCACTGAGTCAGTGCGGAGGTACTGAAATTCACCCAGACACAGACAGCAACTATCTGTCATTATGTTAACAAGACATACTCAGTGCCTGCAGAGTAATGGTTCTAAAATGAACACTACATGTCCCATAAGTTCTGTAGTTTTCTTAGGAGTAGGCTTTCTTTCAAGATTTCAAGATTCCACATATTTGAAGATTTTTTTCTCTCTCATTTTGGAAGTGACTTTTATAACAGCCTTTTCTTTATTGCATCACCTGCCACTGCAAGAAATATAGCTTTAGATCTTTTTTTTTCACTGAATGACCTCAGTCCTCTTGCTGTTTTGTGTTTTAAAGCCATGAAGAATTCCTGCTAAATCTGATGTAAAATTAGCATACCAAACCTTCATGGCCCTATTTGTTTGCTGCAATGATAATCAGGACTTGAAATTATGGCTCTGATGAGTTTTTGATGTTAAAAATGGAAAGAATGTGAAAGGAGAAGGTCACTTGCCTTTTAACTGCGTACTCTATATAACATATGTAACATCGATCTGTTTAACAGTGAGCAAACAATAAAACAGTAGTCAGTCTCATAAAGACGAATTAAAAAAACATATGGGAAAAAAGTTACATGCATAGCTCTTCCAGTTGTAAAAGCAACTGAAACGTAACATGATGGTTCTCTTAAGCTACATTGTGTCATGTGTGGGCAGATGTTGATGTGCAAGACTTGACCCGCCGCATCTACAAGTTCTTTGGCCCGGGGACTGTGTACGACCTGCCTCTCAATGATCCTTACCGGAAGAAAGGAGGTACGTGTTCAGTTCAGCTGTAGTTCATCTAACCAAATAACAAGTCATGACTGTGATATCCAGCTAACCACATTAATCATCAACTCAACAACCCAAAAGGATGTGAGAGTCTCTGTCACTGTCTGATAACACTGTGTATAATGTTTTTCCTACTATCTGATGGGGAATTCCCTCCCCATGAAAATATTCCATACTGTCAGACTTCCCTGTTTTTGCTGCTTTTTATTATCGGGACATCATGTAAATGCTGTGCTGCTATAAATCTCCATTACAGCACAGAGCACCCTTGGGTACATTAAAGTGCAGACTGCGGTTGCCAGCCTCTTTATGTCTTATTTGTAATGAATATAATAAGAGCTGTGTCATCATCGTCGGCAGTGATAGGCCTCCTGACGGAAAAGACAAAGAAAAGAGCTCCACCTACAGAAACTTAAACAGTATCAACAGAGTCAAGTAAAGACACAATATACATGAGCCAGTTGTATGTGACAGAAATACCTCAAAAATGGACTGCCAAAATATTGAAAATGGTCATGCTGATTATCACTTTAAAATCGGTTGACTCATGTCAAATCATGACATTGTTTTAATTTGTTAGGCCCCAAAGCCATCCTCCCCATTGATGGTCCATGGAGGAACGGGAGCCTGAAAGCTTTCATGAGAAATGTGGATGCTGGCGAAGAAGAGACTGGTAAAGATTACAGATCATAGATGCATGAAAACCTCTCCAGGCTGATGTTTTGGGGTTGTTGTAATATGTGTGTTTGTGTGTGTTTGAGGCTCTGATGTGGACTGTCAGATGGACGGTGTGACCAAGCTGGCTCCGGTGGTGGCCATGTACGCCGGACGACCTGACATGCTGGAGAAAGTGGAGGAAGCGATGCGGGTCACCCAGAATAATGACATGTGTGTGGCTGTGACATTGGCTGCAGCAAGGTAAGACACTTTCTAATACTTTCAAAGAAGATTGTAGAAACTCATGATATAACAAGTCATAAATAAGTCATAAAATAATGTTAAGGGGTAATGCTTAACCCTTGTCTGTATGTCTGACTTTGTATGTGTGATGTCAGGTTTTTGGAGCATTTCATTCTAAATGGTCCAGACCCCAATGCTCTGGATGCAGTTCTGGCTCAGCTGAATGACCCGAAGAGACAGAACCCTCAGGATCTGGACAGGGCCGTCATTGGTAAAGCTCAATGTGTTTTTTAAAGGATCATTTATTTCAACATTTAGTGAAACCGTTTGTAACATACACTAATTCACCCTTCTTATTGAGATTAAGATGAGAACATTGATATCACTGTAATATCTGCACATCAAATATGAAGCTGGAGTCTGGAAGTAATTGGCTTAGTTTAGCATAAAGAAAGAAACAGGGAAACACAGCACAGGAAACAGTTATTTCCAAAGCTCCAAAAGTGCACTTATCAGCACGTCTTATGTTTCAGTTGATGTAATGAGCCTTGGAAGTACTGGTAATTCAATTTGTTTTTACCTTTGGACAAAACCAAGCTAGCTGTTTCCCCTTGCTTTGAGTCTTGATGCTAAGTAGAACCACTCCAGGCTCTCATTCCAAATTTATGAAGACATAAGATTGGCACTGACCAAACTCACTGCATAAAAACAAATGGGTATATTAGCCCAAATGTAAAATCTGTGAGCTAACAAGACATTTTTGGCAGCTGCACTTTACTGTTTATTCTATCAGGATGGATTTGATGGGATATCTGCTGTACAGTATTGCTTGAGGCAGCTTTTTATTTTGCTCATTATTCTGCTCTTATCTTTCTTTAAAAAACAGAGGGATGGGTGTATTTGTTCTTGTAATTTATATGAAATCAATAAAGATCCGCAACGCAAAAGGGAACCCTCTGGTTTTCCCCCTAAAAATCAAGATACAACAAATTCCAAGAAAGATGAAAAGGATACATAATGTATGTTATGAAAAAAGTCAGAGACAGGCAAAATGGGCTCCAATGTTTATACATTAAACAATACTTTTTATCTCTTTTCCTCTATATCTGCTAAAGCGCATATCCACCAGGTGAAGGACAACCTAGCCAAGACATCCCAACAGCTTGTACCTGCTGTGTTCACAAACACATGAGGTAAGCCAGTCGGTAGCAGCAGGATCCAGGTCTGTTGACTTGGCATGGCTTGCATACCCTTCCTGACAGTATATCCGTTAGTAGGTCTTCCAGCCTTTGATCTTCTGACTAATGGTCTCCCTCCTCCTTCCTTTTCATTTCCCCCATCCCGCTGAGTTGAGTGTCTCAGGTTTTATAGGACAGAGAGGTTGAGAAGGTTAATGTACATGTGAGAGTTCTGCTCAAGTGTCTTCTATAACTGTAAAATTGATGCTAATGACAAAGTAAAGCAAATTATGGCGTTTTTTTCGTAATAACATGAATATTTTCTGATATAAATGTCTCAATCTGCTATTGAATCTGTCTCCAGCTTTGCCCGGTGCGTTCCAGGGAGCGCTTCATGTAGTCCTGACTCAGAATCAGTTGGATGAAGGTGTCAGGACCACCATGCGCTGCGGGGGATGCACCGCCAGTCGAGCCTCCTTTGTAGGAGCCTGTTTTGGGGCACAGGTACTGTAAGAATGTGGCAGTCAGGCTTAGAAAATGATTAGTCACTGATGGAGATCAGCAGGAGTAGGTTTACATTTCAAACTGATTTTGAATATATTTTTTAAAGAGGATCATTCATTGAAAAACACTTGAGTGTCTTAGCCTGTAAAAAGGTTACTCAATCTTGCTGTCTCAATACACAATACCACCAATGACAACATGACCAACTAATATCAGGAAAATATATTAACCATGTTTTTTTCATACATCAATGACACCACTTGTAAATGAAGAAATACACTCCACTGCTTTCTTGCCAAGAGAGAAGACCTTCTCATCTTACTTTCGGCAAGAAAGTGAATAAGCATGTCTCTTAAAATGTTATCCCTTTAAGCTACTGATGTTACGATGACATTTATTAGAAAGTGGTTGGTCTGCTTTCCAACATTCCTGGAAGGTCAAAACCTGAAAGGTGTCTTGATAAATGGCAGTTATGTTAAATGTTATTGGCACAACAATTGGTTGTTGAGTGTGAAGACAGCACTAATGGACCAGAAAGGTGAAGCCAATTAAAAACACCGTTCTGTATGGGGTGTCAATTCAGTCGCGACAAACAATTATAGATTTGTAAAGTTTCAGTTCATCTAGAA
The DNA here is from genome assembly GCF_963691925.1 of Scomber scombrus. Taxonomy (NCBI): domain Eukaryota; kingdom Metazoa; phylum Chordata; class Actinopteri; order Scombriformes; family Scombridae; genus Scomber; species Scomber scombrus. The sequence goes on from NC_084989.1 coordinate 8,441,696, forward strand.
ACACAATGAAATACAACACTGCCACTCTGTAATGTATTCATTCCTGGTAACATTATCCAACTTAATCTTTTTAATGTCTTTACCATATTACACACTAACATACTCTCTGTTGCAACTCAGTTGACAATTTATGGAGAGGTATGATTTATAAAGTATCATCCAAATAAAGGGGAGAGTTGCTAGCCAAGTGGTAATAATGGTTTACTTACTGTTTAAATGTAAAATGTAAAACACAGATTACTGGTAACAACATTAATTGGAGAATACTACTTAAGCTCTGGTTTATGCTGCCAAACTAAAATCTAAACTGACTAAGTAACTAATGTTTTAGGTTTTTCAGTATCTACTGTACCAGAGAGACAGCAGGTCATGAATATATTCGCTACGCATATTGTCGTCAGTAATTGTGGAACTCTTTTTGATGAGTTTGACAGTGACCTTGGATATTGTGCAAGCTTTTTGCCTCCTGGATGTTTTCAGCTGTCATCTTGATGTGTTTTCAGACCGGCCTCCAGGGGATCCCAGAGTCTTGGAGGGCGAGGACACTCAGATATCCTCGTCTGTTGGAGCTCGCCGAAAATGTGGTCCAAAAAAGTCAACAGATGTAGTTCAGCTTTGAATTTACCCTGTTTTTATCACCCGCAGAGTATTTATAGAGTTTGGATAATTGCCTTTCAATGCTAATTTTTGAAGACTTTCTACACTTGCAGATGTGCTTTGATATGACAGTCCATGACAGTTGCATTCAAAAGTCTTGTACTGAGTGAAACTTGAATCCCTTTGCTCTGTCAAAGCTGCATTATGTAAGAAGGTGAAAATCTGTGCAAAGTATTTATGCTGTGTTGAGGACATGAAACACATTTCTCCACAGCAACTGCATTTAAAAAAACAACAGCAACCAATAAAGACCTTAAATGTCCCCAACATGTCTGTATCATTCTATTATCTGCATTTAAAGACTAAATATAATGGCATTTCGCGAGTATCTAACTTCCATATCGTGACATATTTCCAAATGAAACAGGATAGAATGTTGAACTAAAAATTGAAGATGTATTGATGGTTGGATGTCATGATATTATTGGTTGAAACTGGTTTGTTCAAGCCTACGTAAGCACACGTCATATTTTGGTTTAATAGGAAGAAGACATGACTGGATTTTGATATAATAATACAAAGAATTTGATTTTTTTGTATATTTTTGGCCTATATTGATAAATAAATGTACAATGATATGATTTCAAAGGGTTTAAAGCATTTTTCATTTCATCTTTCAAGTTCTTAACTGTAAAGTGGACAGCTCAGATTTATTAATGTCAAGAAACATGCCTTGCCTTGATGAGAAAGTGATTTTGCTGGGGTTAAGTTTCGCCGGTCTTCAGTCTTTATATTCTCTGGAGCACATTCTCTTATTGTGAATTGAAAGAGCAGATACACACAGATTTACTACTGGAACCAGATACTGTAAGCTATTCCTCCCTCAAAGGAGCTGTTCTGCCTTCCTAGAAGTGCTGACTTTCATATTCACGTGTTTAAAGCACCCGCCCCAACAATTCTGAAATTTAGCCAAGCATAAAGCATAGCCAAAGCCTTAATATCTTTGACATAGTGCGGTTGTAAAAAATGCAGTGTAGGCTACTATTGGAGTCCATTAGTTTTTTGTTGTTGTTTTTTTTTGTTGCTTACTAGCTTGTTAAAAAATGATTCAAATCTGAAACATGCCAAGGTTAATATTGTAAATCAAAACCATTATGTAAACTGGTATTACATGTCATCTTGGCTTCGCAGTAAGAAACAACATAAGTCATTCTGATGGGAAAAACCCACCGCAGTTCCAGTCGTGCAGCCTTAACGCAACGCAGGAACAATTGTCTGGATGAAAAAACCTTGGAGCCATCGTTTAGCTGACTAGAGAGGTTATGGCTGATGGTTCATTGGTAGCCTACAGAAAGGAAGTCATTTGATTTCTCTCTCTGCCTGACTTCCTCCCACACAGCAGGTAGCAGGCTCTGTCTGGCATAATTACATCCAGACCTGAAGACTGTTTTTGTTTTTCCGAAACTGCCAAAGTACACTTCCTCAAGACATTTTTTTTAGAAACAAAAGGAAAGTTGAGTATGATGTTGAAATATAGTCAATATCAATACACAGTAACACACATCGTTTTTGAACTTGACAAGTCTAACAGTATTTATTGCAGCTTTATGAGATAATATCTGTATAGTCTGCACGTAACAGGCACTATGGAGATTTTAGAATTGATCTGCGTGCATCAAACCTGCATCATGGTGAATCACTCTTAGGAGGACAGTCTAAAGAATCTATCCCTGTGCCTATGGAGTCAAGCCATGACTGCTCCCAAAAAACAGTCAAACATAAAACTGCATGAGTAATGGTCCATCATTAAAATGTAACAGTTGTCAGTTATTTAAAAATATACTCTTCCTCGTGAATAGGAAAGTATGTCCAAACTTTTGACTGGTACTGTATATAAATAAATCAATGGTAGGCTATGCTGTTTATACAGTCAGTGGTCAGTGATGGGTCACAGGCAAAGGGTGTGAGGTCAGAAGTTCATGTTCCAGGATGTTCATGATGATCATTATTGGGTTCAGCTACTGTTGCATTTATAAGCTACTTAGTTTGAATGTGGTTTAGACTGCAGTGGTAAGGACTATGAGCTATTATGCATACATATCTGTAAGTAGCCTAAGAGAATCTATTCATGACACGACGTGACCTTTTAAGTCTTTTTTTGAACCTCTTCGAAAGCTGAAGATAGCGCCACCACACGTACACGCATGATGCCTTCACTGTCATTTTCAAGTTTCTAACGTGTAAATATGAATTCATGTCTGATTATGGAAAAAATGCATATCCATTTCCAACTGGCACCTCTGCATTACATTTGCTATGTATTGTATTTATATAAAATGGTGTAATTTCCCTAACTTTGACAAACAACACTACAACACATAAAAAATAAGATAGATGAAATGTTGCCATAACATTCAGCTGATACGCATTCTCTCTCTCTCTCTCTCTCTCTCTCTCTCTCTCTCTCTCTCTCTCTCTGTTCATTATGGTCACAGGACATTTAGATTATCCCATTTATTTACTTCTTCCTTTCTTGACTGAAACGCCCATCGTAATGTGATCGCAACATTTCCGCATGATATGAACGCTACAAAAGATGAGTGACATTGAAGTGGAACATGGCGAAGCAAGAGAGTTATCTCCGTCGCTCGGCAGAGTAGAGCGACTAAGAGTTAACGTGATAAACAATGGGCAAAATATTACTGACGGTGTTTTTCCTACTGGGAGAAAGTCTAACCTTACCATACAACATTGAACTGTATAGGTTGTCACACATTATGTAGAGGTAAAGCCTTGTTTCCGTCGTACAAGCCTAGTTGGATGTCACCAGTCGTTTGCAGGCCAGTCGACACAAATGAACAGTCACCTAACTAAACATTGTGTTGTGTATTTGCTGTGTGATTGCTTTTCGTTGTTCAACAAAAAGACATTTAACATTCAACTTTTAATCTCAACGTCGTTGTGTGTCGAATAGTGTGGTCTGCTGTGGGCGGAGGAGTGAACTATCTTGTCAGTGTACTATCTTTGTCAGGATCAACAGCTGGGTGGGAACTCCGACAAAAAAAAAGTTGCTTCAATGACATTTTCTACAGAGATGGCAGTTTGACTGTAAAACGAGCCAGTTGTAGTATTAAGAGTTTATTACCCCGGCGGTGTCATGGATTTTAATGTGAAGCGGTTAGCCGCAGACGCTGGTACCTTCCTGAGTCGTGCCGTACAAGTAAGTTTACCCGTCTTGTTCGTGGAAGTTGTTGCTAACTAATGTTAGCTGGTAGCCTAGCCAGTCAGATAGCGTTAGCTCGCTTTCTAAGCGCCCACACTTTGCTGTTATTGTGTTGCTAAGAAGCCTATTATCATTTGAGAGAAACATGTTTTTTTTAGCTATTGGCACATTGGCATTGTGTTTTGGGGCTGTAACACAACTAGCGACATGTATTATAGCCAACATTTGTTTAACAGAAGCATCAAAGCAGGCCCCAGAATTCATCAGATAGAGCTATCATCAGTAGCTAGGTAGATAACGTTCATGTATGACATATAAAGGCATCTTTCAGCAAACATGCCTTTCATGACACTGTGGCCCCGCTAAATTTCTCAGTCTAGTGTATCATTTTCTTGGCGATAAGTTGTGTGCACATTACCAATGCATGTATTCTCTGTCAGTTTACAGAGGAGAAACTTGGCCAGGCTGAAAAGACAGAGTTGGATGCCCATTTGGAGAACCTTTTGGTCAGAGCTGAGAACACCAAGCAATGGACAGAGAGGATCATGAAGCAGACAGAAGTCTTATTACAGCCCAACCCAAGTGAGACCACACTTTTTACTGTTGGATGAGCTTGACTGAACTGATAAACCCTTTTTTTTTGGTCTTCCCTTCAGAGAAACACAAGACAGCTCCACTAAATCAAATCTAACATTATGTAATGAGACTCATGCCTTCCTGTAATAATGATCAAATCAAATTTTAAAGTGGACATTTTGTTGAGTTATATGTTACATATATACAAGATAGATGTTATAAGATAGACCTTTCCATAAAAAATGAGCTACAGTTACTCAGGAAAGATCTCGGATCTCGAGAGGAAGGTCACATGAAAAAATGATAAGCATGTCTGAGCTGGTGTTTGGGATACATCAGTACGGTATGTAGGGCGCCTGTGAAGTCTGTAAGCTCAGCTGTGCATCCCTTCTTTGCTCACACCATGTTGCCATAATGCTGCAGCACAACAAACACAGACGGACCATCTGCTCCTTACAGTCTTGTGTTAACAGTCTTGGATATGGTAAAGTGGATTTGTTCTACTTTTATCATATGCTGCACATACATACCATAGATGTGCTGAGTGTGTCTGCGTTCATCCATGTGATAATATGAAATAAAGGCCAATCAGATTCGACAGCAAAGTTATTGGGGAGAGTTTGTTTGTTGCTTTACTTGCATTGTTGAAAGCTGCTAATTTCACTTTCCAGGCCTTAGGCAGGCTGTTTGGAGCTGACTTGGACTAACTGTCCCGTGGACACTGCCTGCCTTTGGCCTGCTCACTGTAGTCTTATGACTTTGTAATTGAGTTTTCTTGCAATCTGCAGATGTCCGACTAGAAGAATTTGTGTATGAGAAATTGGAGAAGAAAGCCCCAACGCGAATGAACAACCATGAGCTGTTGGGCCAGTCCATGATCGAGTCAGGAAATGAATTTGGTCCTGGAACCGCTTACGGTGAGTGACAGAGGGAGCCTGCCTCTCGCTACTTCTGAACAACAGCACTTTGTACTAATCCATAGGCCTGTCTGCATTGCCAATTAGTATTTAGGGTTGATTTGCTAAATTGTACAGTCTCCTGTCCAGTGTTGTGTTGGGAGTGACGTCTTGTTTTGCTGCTGACCATTACAGGAAATGCTCTGATTAAATGTGGCGAGACAGAGAAGCAGATTGGTGGGGCAGAGCGGGAGTTCATTCACAGTTCGGCCATCAACTTCCTGACACCTTTCAGGAACTTTCTAGAGGGTGACTTCAAAACCATCCTGGTGAGTTGGACTCCTGAATTTTATCCGGAATAGGTATGCCCCCTGAAAACCAGGTTTTGAAATGGAGTTGCCTCTAACATTGTAAGAACCAGGGGTATCTTTGAAGTGGGCTCTTAAATACATTTAGTTATTACTTAAGGTAAAGATGCACCATCTCCTCTGCTCTCTGTGTCGGTGTTTGACAGAGGGCGAGTCTCAGCTGCTCCACACACACACACAGGTGGACACAGTTAACTTTGGCTCATTACCGTATGTGCAATAAAACCTTTGCAAGTAAAAAGCCAATAAGCACTTGATCAAACTACCTGTACATCACTTTCGATTGTTTTAGATTTGTCTTTAGTGAAATATTACTGAGTTTACATAGTCATGTTGACGTTGTAAACATTAGTGTTGCAGCTATAGGAACACATTTTAATCAAATCTGACTCTGTTCTGAGGTAACTGCTTTTTAAAATTAAATTATTTTTAAAAAGCAATTGAAAAAGAACCGATAAGAGTATCGATAAAAAAAAAAAACTGATAAGGAGTATCAACAAAATCCTAATGATACCCATCACTAGTCTATCATTTCTGGACTTTGAACTTTTGAACTTATATTCACACTACTGGCTGTAGAGTTTAAAGCAATACAGTCCCTCTCATTTTGCCACCATAATAATCAAATATCACACAGTACTCATAATCCTTTAAGTTTAGAAATTACTCTTAAAAACATTTAAATAGTCAAATCTGTAGAAGAAGTTTCAGAAATGAAAGGAGGATCAGCTCAGAAGTGCTCTGGCAGTAATGGAGGCTTCTTAATTCTATAACTAGGTTCAGGTCTGCCATCTACTTGAAGAAAATATAAAACCAGTACCAAACAGGACACTGTCATTACCATCATCACTGTTTTTATTTCTAATGTGGAATAAAAGTCTTACTGCCCTCATCTGATGTCCCAGCCAAGTTTCTGTTGATTAAAAACAAAACACTTCCTCTCACTTTTTCTCAATGTCTCTCTCCAGCGGCTGTTAGTTGTAAAGCTTTTATCTTTAAGCAGCAACAGCAGCAGTCAGCCTTTTAGTCAACACGGCATTAGCAAATGCTAAATAGTGGGTGTGTGAAAATAGGTCTGTATAAAGAGAGGGCGTTTAGAAGCTTTTGTATTAAGCACTTAGGAAGGAATGGAAAAAAGAGAGTGTCAACAGTGTGGTGGTTAGGTGATGAAGAGCACATGACAGACTCGCTGTTGCTCAGTTTGTTTTTGGCATAAGTATCTAAACTTCCCTCAGATAATTAAGAGTATCCTATTTTGTAGGATTCAGCTGGTCAGCCTCTTAAAGAACTCTCAATGTTACCATTAGACCATTTATAGTATTCCTCCAAACATTCAAGAATCCCAACATTATTGTTTATCTTCCATTAAGTGTATTATGACAGGAAGTTTTAATCACTGTTCTCATCTGGGGGAAAATAGTGACAATATATTTGGTACGTGGACCTGTGAGCTGTATGTGTCTGAAGGTTTTATTGTGTAATTTGTGTCCAGAAAGAACGGAAGCTACTGCAGGTCAAACGCTTGGATCTGGATGCTGCCAAAACCAGGCTAAAGAAAGCCAGGATGGCTGATGCAAGAGCTGCAGTAAGTACACACACAGACACACATATATATATATATATATATATAATAAAGAATGCATCTTTTTTTTTTTTACATCTGGATGTTTGGTTTTTATTTTAATGCTGACCAGTGAACAAATGTCCTTGAATTCCGCTTCCTTATGGTAGAAGATGAGCTATCTGGGCACGTCCCCTTGTCTCTCCGTCTTAAGTCACACAAGTCACAACTGACGCACTGTTACACAACACTGAAGCTGACCATTTCATCTCTTGTGACTCGCATACAGTCACATGAGAAACGTTGGGAAGTTTAGACTTCCCTTTTTTTCTGGACAGTTGTTTTTCTTGCTGTGATATCCCCTTTTTTCTCAAGTTTCTTCTCATTTTTGTGTCTTTTTGTCCTTTCGTTCAGATAATTTGGATTTGAGTAACACAGACTGCTCATTGTACCAAATTTGGAAACAAGCAGTGTCTTATTCCAAATGTAATATTTCACGGAGACACATTTGTCCCTGTGCCACATGATGTGTCAAACATTACCAAACTGACCCAATATGATGATGATGAGCATACTTTTGCTGAAATATGAGAACTAAATGGGGAGTTCAGGGCCTTTTTAAACAAAATTTTAAAACACATTTGCAGCATTTTATTCGGTATCTGAGGTCTTAAAAGGCTCTCCAGTTCGCGACCAGTTAAACAATGTCTGAAGATGATATCTATAATGACCTCAGTATTTATCGACCGAGCCAAGACTTGGCTCAGCGGAAGACGACATCCTCTCGGAAAGCACAACCTCCCCGTCTGGGAGAGTGGAACACGAGGGGGAGTGCCAGTCGGAAAATAGACGAGACGAGAAGGCAACTAAGCTACAGATATTTTATTCCACTAGAAGTTATATCACTAAAGAGAGGGATGAGATGGCACACATTTTTACCAAGAATGAGCCACTGAGATCCAGTGAGCTTTATTTCTATCTCTCTTTAAACAACATTTATTATAATATCCCCTCTGGCATATAGTGGTCATTAACTGTCAAATAGTGTGTTTATTCTCTACAAACAGAGTGCTCCCTGTGAAAGTACTTCTGGGTAAACTTGTTCTCTCTTTAAAGAGGAGAGTCACATAAACACAGGAAGTGTAAATAAGAGTTTCTGTCAGTTAGCACCAGCATCGGTTATCTTTTAATCTTTGATCAGCGGTGGTGCATCAGCGCCCGTTTTTCTTCTTTTGAGAGAAAGCCAGCGTTGAACATACCACAAGGAGTTTGAGGTGACTCTGACTCAGTGATGTGAAAGTGGAGGATGACATTTGTCACGGCCCTGCCACCCTGTGCAGAGTGTGGTTTTGTCAAAACAAGCTGCTGTCTCATTCTGGCATACACACACACGCAGAAAACACACAGAGTGCAAAGATGTGTTGTGTTGGCTGTGAGCGTGCAGCAGCTGTAGCTCTAACTACTATGTCACTGTTTTCAAAATGCAAAGCAGCAGATGTGAGCCGAGGAAGTGACAGAGGTGAGTGGAATGTTGGAGCCATCTTTGAATCGAACACACACACACACACAAACACGCACCCACCAAACACATTGGTAGAAGTGTCAACAGCTGCAGTCTATCTTTTTTCCTCCAATCTCCTCTGTGACACATACTGCCGTACCTCATGGAAAACTTTGAATCCTCATAGAGAAGACATACAACAAGCAAACACTGTAAATACACACTTCCTCCACACACACACCCCTCTCTCTCTCTCTCTCTCTCTCCCTCTGGTGTAAGCCGCAGAGAGCGCGGGACAGTGAGGCCATTGTCCTTGTCAGTCTCGGCTCCACACCATATGTTTATTGGACTTTTTAACAAGTCTCAACAAGCCATTGTTCCAGCAGCTCTCATATTGAAACCTTTGGCTCCATATGAGGAAAAGGAAACATTTCCCTCAGGACAGAAACTTCATGTCCACTTGTCCTGTCTGTTTTTATTCGTACAAATCTTGTCTCTGTTTGTCTGGTCTTGTCCCATTGAAACTATATTATGTCACATCCACAGATACAGACTTGGACTCACTCATGGTATATGTTGATATTCAGTTTAAATTGATATTTTTCATGCCAGACTTGTTTTTCCTCTAAATTGCAACATGTTTGAGACCATGGGACACAAATACTCAATTCAGATACCGATAATATGACCTAATGTATCATATCAGAGGCAGCAACATATCTAATGTTTTAAAATGGAACAAAACATTCAGGATTTAAACTAAATGTACTGTGTGTCCTTTGGTCTGTAAATCACTGATTACTCGCATATACCATAAAGTTAAACTTAATCGTCTGTGCTTTAATCATCATCATTCTTACGTGATGATTACTGCAAATCAGCTGCATTTCTATATTGAATTTACTCTATAAAAATTACATTTTGTTTCTTCCATCTCAGGCGGAGCAGGAGCTGAGGATGACCCAGAGCGAGTTTGACCGGCAGGCAGAGATCACCCGACTGCTGTTAGAGGGCGTCAGCAGCACCCATGTATGTCGCCCAGCACACACAAACACACCCGTCCAATGTCCTCCCCGCTCCGTCTTCCACTTTAATCTCAGTCATTAAAATGAATAACAGGAACAGAAATTATTGTTGATGTGTTTGGCACAAAGTTTTCCGTGAGTCGTGAATCAAACAACAGCTAATATTTTAGTGACATTTTTATTTTAAAAAGGGGGGGGGGGGAGAGTACTCCAGCTATTTAATATTGCGGGTCATAATTGTGGGATTCACAAGAGACACATTTTATAAAAAATGGTCCAAATAAAAGGAGCTGAGGCTGATATATCCTGACTTTGGTCAAGCTCTACATCTTTCAGACTCAACGTTTGATGCTTAGCCAAGATCACCCTGATGATGTCAACGGATCAGATGCCTCTCTCTTTCTTTCTCAGACTTAACAAAGCTCCTCCAGAACAACAGAAGACACAATACAAATGTTTTCACTATTTACTATGAATGCGATGTCTTAAAAAAACACATTTTCCATTAGAGATACCAAAGATTTTGATAGAAGTGAGATGTTTGCGTTCTGCAAATCTAACTTCAAAGCATATGAAAATTGTTCTGTTGAATTTTCGTGGGAAATTGAAATATGTGGTAAGTTCAATGAAACTTCATAAAACACTTTTCTCTCATCTCTTCATGCGCATTACCAGGCACACCACCTACGCTGCTTGAATGACTTTGTGGAGGCCCAGACCACATACTACGCACAGTGTTACCAGTACATGGTGGATCTCCAAAAGCAGCTCGGCAGGTGAAGGACCACCGTCACCTCACATTCCCTGTGTCAACTCCCATTGACAAGTCATTCACAGTCCTAGCTCTGTTATTTTTCTTCCTAAAAAAGGGTTTATTTCCTGTAAATAAAAGTACTGATGATGAATATTCTTGTTATCGTCTTGTTCTAATACAGTCAAAGCAGTGAGAGTACATGTAAGGTTATGTATGGTTTACACCTTTCACATGATTAATTCTGAAAAACTGAACCAAAGGATGAGTTTACAGAAAGTTCAGCTTCAATCTAACTGAGACTTGTTAAATGACTGTATCAGGACTGAAACTGAACTGACTTTATGTTAATACTCAGCATTTTACCACCCAGTTTCAGTTGTCAGCGCTCATTCGTCTCCCGTCTTTCCAGTTTCCCCTCGTCATTCTCCAACAACAACCAGTCGTCGGTGTCGGGCGGGGCCAGCATCTCAGTCCCCACCATACCGGTGTCGGCCTCCCTGCCCAACCCGTCTGGCCGCGGCAGCTCAGCCGCATCGGGTGGCTTCAACGAACTGCGTAGCTCCAGCGGCAGCCGCAAAGCCCGAGTCCTTTACGACTACGACGCCGCCAGCAGCAGCGAACTTTCCCTGCTGGCTGATGAGGTGAGGCTGACACAGTTCATGGTCTGTTAAAACTTATCCTGAAGAAAAACGACATTCTCTGTGTCGTTTAGTTTAACTGTTTATTCAGGTTTTTATTTTCAAATAAGACTTGGGAAGCTGAGATTAAACTCTTACTCTGCTTTTTGTTTTAACCACATTATCCTTTAAAGCACTCCCTTTCCTGGAAAGCAAAAAGTTGTCCGTTACAAGCCTGTGGTTGACCAACCCAGCATGACATCATTCATTCAAATACTAGTACAAAAAAATTCCAGTCCGCCCTTGCATATTGAGAGCCAGCTGTGTGTGCAATAGTGCTTCTGACTGGTGTGCTGCTGTTGATAATTATAAAGTATTTCATAAAATGTCTCTGCTTTAACAAATGAATAGAAGCTGGTAAACACTACGTTTCTATGTTTCCCAGGTGATCACAGTCAGCAGCGTCCCCGGTATGGATTCAGACTGGCTGATGGGCGAGAGAGGCAACCAGAAGGGCAAAGTGCCAATCACCTACCTGGAGCTACTTAACTGAGACCACACAAACAGCCCCCTCCAGCCCTCTGTAACCAGCTGTGATCTCATATTTATATATTGTGTTGCAGGGACAGGCCTCACTTCTTTCTTTTTTTTTCTCTTCCATTCAGTCATTTTACAGTAAGTTTTATTTGTATGAAAAGGAGGAGTCTCAGTTTTAGCGGAGACTCGAGCTGGAATGAATAAATTGGAGTGAGGGGAAAGGACACGGACCTATTCCCTGATCTGTTTGTATGCAACTGCAGTACATTTCTAAAAAAAAAAAAACTTTAAAAAAAACTTGCTTCCATGCCTTTCGTGTGTTTGATGCCATGCAATCTACAATATGTGCCAGAACATCTCCCAAACTGTAACTTTTGATATCAATTAGGTTTCGTTTACACTATATTATCTCAGATGGTGACCATGGCTTTTTATGTGAGGGTTTTTTTTCCTTCCCTCACTGCTAATTCAAGTTTTGTTTTTTTTCCAAGTAGTGATACACATTTTGTTATTCCATAAAAAAAGCACTTCAGTTTGAAATGGAGAGTGATGCTGACTATTTCAAGTCTTATTTTATAATTGATAATCTTACAGTGCAGTTACGGTTATCCTAAATATATATAGTGTTTTTTTTAACAGTATGTATTGTGTTTCAGCTTTATTCACTCAGAGCCTGTAAAACTCATTGTTTCAGTACATTTGATTGATGAGTTTTAAATGTGCTGATAGCCAAGCAGTTATTAAATTCAATAACCAGGTATTCAATTAAGTGCCTATCACAGTGAATCGGCCTTTTTTTTAAAAAAACATTTGCCTTTTTTTGTTGCTACACCAACAGTATTGAGACCATCGACTCCGTCTCCTCTTATTAGTATTGAATCCTAATATATCTGTCTAAGTTATTGAGAATTGGAATTTCCACATTTCTTCAGGAAGTCGTAAACCAGAAGACAGTTGTTATCAGGTTAAGTTATTACTGGGTGTGTTCTTCATAAACACATCGTTTTTACTTTTTGACAAAACTAATATGTTTCATTAGTTTCCCCTAAACCTAAAATTCAGCTCCACATAGAAATGAAAAAAAAAAAGTCTCATTACATTCTGGGAGATTCAACTATATTATTACACAGCTGCTTTTTGTTTTGTGTAACTGATAAAATAGCATACAACTGTAAAATAAATATACAATATGATGCATTAAAAATAAGAAAATGTCACATATCTGTTGAGATTTCATTGTATTTTTTTGCACATTGCTTTTCATGAGGAAAATGTGTCGTCTTTACATTGAGCTTCATTTTCTCTTGTTCACCGGTGGAACCAGCAGGTGGCAGAACAGGCAACCATTTGTGTATGTACAGTAAGATACGGTGACTGGTTACGGGGAAATGATTTGACTTTTGGAATCTATAATTTGACAGAATTTGAATTTCCTTTTTTTATGTATGCAAAGTAACAGTTAAAAAAAAATACCGGAACTAGACAAAGATCAAAAGAGAATAAAGAATATTGTACAACCAAGCAATGTCAAAAAATACAAAAAAGAGAAAAAGAACATTTCCACAATAAAAAAAGAACTATAATATTCTCCACTCATTCATTTTCTGAAAACACTGTCAGATAATCACATTTTTTCTATAGCACTACAAAAAATGTGTAGCATTGATGTGTCAATTAAAGAAAGTATGATTTTAACACTCATAAAGTCAGTTTCACAACTTTCAGGGCTGAAAATTGTCCATTTTAACATATAGAGGAAGTCTTGTCAGCAGAGCAGAAAGAGTAGATCCTGTCTTTTATTGGTGGCCCTTTCCTGACACATTCCCCAGTGCTTTCTACAACTCCCACAACAGTTCCTGGTCCAACAGCTGTAAACCAGTAACATACAAATCCCCAGAAAATCACTCAGAACACTGGCCCAGTTTGAAAGACCCTTTTCATTTGAAGAAGATTTCATAGTAGGGTAAACAAAGGCATGCGGGACTTATAATGGCCTCACTTGACCTTTTTTAAGTGTCATGAGAGCACCTCTGTGGCCTCTTTTGCGCTCATTATATTCATCCATTAATCATTTTTCAAAATTAACAACTGAAGTCATGTCCCGTCCGGTTTGCTAAACAATAGGTCCAGTGCGAAGGTCTTTGTCGTCACCATTTGGTCAGCAGGAAGGATTAAGAGGAAGTGGAGTTTTGCAAACTGCTTGTTGGCTTCCTCAGAAACAGCTTGTGTGTCAGCTTGCTTGGAAGAATATTTTATTTTTTAGCACGTGCCCATTAAGAAAACATCAGAGACATAAGCCTTTGACCTTAATAGTTACATTTACCAAAAGTGTTTTCTGAGTGTTTTTTAAAAATGTGAAGCTTAAAAACCCAACTGAGGATAAAAAAAATCAAGAATTTTGATAGGTGAACATCAGTGCTCAGCTTGACCTTGTTAACACTATTCTGAGTAACACATCTGACATTTCTGTAATCTGACATCTGTATCTCTAAAAAATCACCTCACCCAGTTAGATAAAGTTCACCAATTCACACTTAGATGAGATAGCATGGGTGAGAGAAAAGAAAAACTTCCTCTTTCGTTGGTCCTTGTTTTCTTTCACGTTTGCACAGAAAACAGAAAACACTTTTAGGCCACCTGAAAGTTTCCTCTACAGGAAATAAATAAAAAGCCAAATGCCCCCCCAGCCCCCCTTTACACTGTATATTCAACTCTCTTGAGCAAGGCTTTGGTTTCACTATGGTCTACTCACAGTAATGTCATATTCAAGTAATATAATGAGGCAGCTCCACATTCTTTTTGACAGCTGCTTAGAGAATCTGAGAGCAAAATCAGTATGTTTGGGTACAAAAACAAGGCAGATGCATTTAAATGTTTGGTTTTTTTCAGTAAGTCAGAGCACGAAAGAGAACGGAGGAAAAGCAAAACCAAAAGATTTGCAGCTGCTTATCTGATATCTTCTGCTGATGTTGCTGGTTTACTCTGGAATTGAGTAACAGGCAGTATTACCAAATGATCACTACTTGACATACAGTTGCTACTGAGGTAGTGTTTTATTTTTTTCACGCTAGTGGTGTCGCTCTGTGGATGGCAGCTTTGGTTGGTGGTCTGACATTTCCTCAAGTGCCAACATGTGGTTCACATAGGTGGTTTTGAGTGAAAAGTCCCAGCAACTGTTGGATGGGTTGCCATGCCAAAACTGTAATAGCTACTAAAACTGTAATCATTTTGGTGATCCTATTACTTTCCATCTAGTGCCATCATCAGTTTAAAATTCTATGACCAAATTCCTGCAAACCTAATGACATTCCCATCAACTTCAGTTTTTGAGTGTTTAGTTAGAAATGTTGGCATGCTAAACTAGGATATATATTGCCTGCTAAACATAAACAATTACAATTGTCATTTTGAGCATGTTAGCACTAATGTTAGCATGTAGCTCAAAGACCCTCTGAGTAAAACAGCTGTTAGCATGGCTGTATACTCTTAGTTTTGTTGTGCCTTATTTTGTGCAATTAGGCACAACACCCAATTGTACATATCCAGAGAATGACTGCAAATCATCCATTCAATTGAGCACCAAAATTCACCTCATTTTTAATGAACACTCAAGATGTTCCACTTTATTCAAATATGTAGTTGATTATCAATACTGACATTGTCTCTGAAAGCTATTACTAGAAATAACACAATTATATTGTCTTGGTACTTGTTCAGTGAGATCAGGAATACATTTACATTCTGAAAGTTAGAACATGTGACTGCGACCACTTCTGCCATTAGCTATACATCCACATATATCTATGTTATATTTACATTTAGTTGAGATGAACCACAGTATGCACCTGCTGTCAGAATGCAACTCAAATGAATCTTTTTTGACCACTTAGGGTTGAATTGCACTTCCTCTCACGTGTGCATCTACCAATGAGAAACTGTGACCGCTAATTTCACTGCACACGGCTTGCCAAGAAGATTGTGGTGTATATTTGGTAACTCGCCACATGTACGGACTCAATAACCACAACTGAGCTGTATTGTAAATACAGATCAACTGAATCATTATCTGTTTGGGAGTTGTGTAGTCTACAATATGTTTGGGATCACATGTGTCCCTGACCACCTCTAAATATGGCTTGAGCAACCAGATTGAGTACATTTACATGTCACGTTCAGTTAGCTACAAAGCTATCAAGGTCTGGCAGCCATGTTGTATGAAAGCCCTCTAACCTATTTTATATAGATGTCTTAACATCTAACCTAATACAGCTGAGTAGTCAAATGAAATTCCTCTTGGTCAACAATCTTTGACCAGTGCCAGAGAGTCTTCCGCAAATGATGATCTGTTAGCTGCAAGTCTTACCCAATTCTTTCCAATGTAATGGGTTTCTTAATCTGCTTAGTCAGGCCAGTAGCAGCACTTTAACATTCTCGACTTTCTTCTGGCATTTATTAAGTTACCAAGGCAAAATCCATTTTACTACTTAAAACTAAATCTCTCTGCCCTGAAGTTAAACTGTAAAAGATCACCAATGTCTTTACTCTTTTTTTACTTAGGCCTACTAATTACTATATAACGTGGTAGATATGTAAACATGGTGATGTTTTAAGGTTTGTCAAGGCTTCTCTTCGGTTTCTCTTTTTATGTTCCAACCACCATGACCCTGAGCATCACCACAGCGGTATTTTGGTTACTTTCTGGTTAGGCCTCCGGCACTCTACACAGTTACACGCTAATCTGCCAGCCTTCCCACTCCTGAACACACATACACACACTGGTAGAAAGTACGTTGTAATAGTTATCTGTTGTGCAATGTACGTACACACACACACACACACAAGAAGGATATGATGACATCTATCCAAATTTGGTCAAACATAGTGGTCTGTCACTGCTTTTCTATCAAGTGCCGTCACAATAAATGAACAAGTATCTATATGCATCCAGAACTGCTCCTCATACGTAGTGACATACTGGAATTTCATGTCGATGTTGCATCTGTATGTCGGTGATGGGAAGGAAACCTCAAACCCCTCCTCTTTGTAATACAGAACTGGGCAGTTGCTGCACATCTTAGCAAAACAGGAAATTTCATGTTTCCTCTGCTGCTTATAGCAACAGCTTTCATCACACTACTTCTGCATATGTTCACACACAAACACATACAACCCCCCCCCTCCCACACACACACACATACACACACTCTCTCACACATACACCCTCCACACAGTCACACACAAAGTCCCACAAGAACTCAGCCACATTTTTACATCAGAGTACCAGGATTATAGCCTGGTTTTGAACCGCACTTTAATGAGCAAAGCACAGCTGTGACAAAAAAATGGCATGCCTTGATAATTCTTGCAACATTTCTCCATCATTATTGTAGACAGTTTAACAACTTTATTTTCAACATACATTCTGTTACAGTTCTCAATAATATACTACACAAAATATGGTGTACTGTGTTGTTTTGTGTAGGGTTTATAAAGTATCAGTACGATGTAGGCTTCAAACATTTCTTTTTGATTGATTTTTTTACTATTTGGGGCTTAACAGTGAGGAGAACAACAATTGAAATGCCCACAAAAGGAAGACAGACAGACACGAAAAGGATAATATACCAGAGCAGTGATTCCACATCCTCCTCATCACATTCAAATGACTGGGAATCACTCACTCTGTGTGTTGTGAAGAGATCTTCACATTCAATGTATGACTGTCCAACCATATTGATTGTCTTTGTTGTTTCAAATGTCCTGAACCATTCAGTTTCGCAGCAGTTGAATGGATTTCCTGTGAGGAAAAGAGTCTGAAGTTTCGGGGCTAATGTTATAGCCTGACCTGAGGGAATTGTGGACAGTCTGTTGTCCCTCAAGTCGAGCAGTTTTAGGTCGAGACTAAGGAGGGAAGGGGGAAGCTGGGTCAGAAAGTTCCCTGAAATGTTTAATGACTTCAGACTTTGGAAATTCGAGAAGTCGAAGTCCTGTATTTGTGTGTTTCCTAAACCTAAATGCTGTAACATTTTGCTAAGACTTTGTAACGATTGTTGGACAGTGAGGCCAGAGTTATCAGACAATTCCAAGTGTGTGAGCGACAACCCAGTGAACGAAGATGGTGGAATCCTTTTAAGGTTGCATCCCTTAAGGTAAAGCTGCCTTAGAGATACAATGTTTCTCCAATCCACACAAGCTGAGATATTGTCTGTACTCGTCTCAGCTTCCACAGGAAGGCAGATGTCAATGTTGTTGTAACTGAGATCCACTGATCTGAGGCTTGGCAATGAGGAAAATAATCCAGACGATAGCCAGTCAAGATCATTCAGGCTAAGGTTAAGGTAGGTCAGATTGCCAAAAGTGGTCAGTGTACCTTCATCTGCTACTATCTGGTTCAGCCTGTTGTTGCTGATATCTAACTCATACAAGCTGCCAGAGAAATGCTCTAAAGTTAGATTCAAGGTTTCTAGACAGTTTGTGTACATTCGAAGTCTGGACAGGACAGGCATTTTGTGGATGAATCCTTGAGGGAAATACTGCACCAGGTTTCCACTTAGGTCTAAAATCTCTAGAGAGGAGATGTCACCGTGAAGACTGTCGTTCCATAACTGAGCCGTCACATTGTTATTATTCCTCTTCAGGTTGTAGAACTCAACAGTCTTGGGCGAGTCCGGGGATGTGTCATTGTCTGACAGGTGTTCGTAAAAACTCACACGGTTGTGGGATAGGTAAAGGTTCCGCAGGTGACTTTGGCTGGGCAAGAAAGGGAAGAAGAGTAGTTTGTTATCTGACAGGTCAAGCGTCTCTAGCTGGAAAGTGTCATTGAGGTCTTGTCGAGAGATGAACCATTCAATGAAGTTGTGGCTGGCATTGAGAACCACCAACTGTGTCATGTGGAAGTCAGTTAGGCAAGTCAGATAGTTGAAAGCCAAGCTGAGCCGCTGGAGCTTGGGATTGCCGTCGAAGGCACTATCAATCTCAAACAGGGTGTTCCTCTGCAGGTCGAGTTCTTTGAGCTGGTGGAGATCACTGAACGAGGTCTCATCCAGCCTCCGTAACATGTTGCCAGAGAGATTGAGGTATTCCAGGGATGTTAGATTTTGGAGAAGAGTGGCAGCCATTTCATCATCAAGTTTATTTTCAGAGAGATCTAAATATCTAAGCCCAGCTAGCTTCTTTAACGCACAGCTAGTTTCTTGGTAGCCAATATCAAGATCATTATTTGCTAAATTTAGGCCTTCTAACAATTTTGAGTCTTTAAAAGTGTTGGCTTCTAATTTCTGCATACTGTTACAGGCTAGACTCAGGGTGTTTAGTGAGGGGTATTGGAGAAGAGAATTGTCCTGTAGTGTTTGAATGTGATTGTAGTTGAGCTGAAGCTCCTCGATGTTGTCTGGCAGTCCTGCTGGTACAGACGAGAGTTTGCCATTGTTGCACAGCACCGTTCTTTGTTTCTGCAATAGAGGGGGAGAGTACTTTTAAGTTCTTGCATTTATGTGTTGGTTTGTTGGAGTGAAATGTTTGAGTCAGGATTAGGTTTTTCATATTGCTACAAGCATTAAGAAAACTCTAACTCAAACATTTCTAACATTGTAACTTTTTTATAATTGACTAATTTTGACAGGTTTAGAGACAAAATCACATGGGAAGTTACTCATCAGTAAGGATTTTATCTATCTTTTTTTCTTATTTTTCTTCAAAATTGATCATTTACTTAACATAGTTTCAGTTTTTCAGCTAACTTTAACTTTAAGCTACACATACTATAAGGCTTGCTCCAAATGTGATTAAAACACATCCTTCCCACATAATAATAGTCACACCGTAAACAGTTTATTGCAAGTATTCTTCAGCTGGCTGCCAATTTTCTGCTGCTCTTAGATCACATAAAAAATGTCAATAATTGGCTTCTATTTTTTGAGCATCCTTTTTTTCATATACAGTTTATTATTTATATTGACGTGCCTTAAATAATATACATATATAGTATATTGAAATCTACCATTACCAAGCTACAACACATAATTCTCTTTTTCTTCTTCAATTTTTGTTGTACCACTTTCCACTGAGGCATTCTTCATGAATTGTTTATAAGTTGTAACTAATTAACTAAATCATTAATAGGAATAACTTTTTGGTACGTTGTGAAAAAAGAATTAAAGAGTTAGTTGAACAGCACAGCCTCCAGACCAAATCACGTTTGTAAAAGCTTATCAGCATTCGTGCACAAACCTATAGGAAAGTGAGTAAGTAATAAAAGTAAGTAATACAGGTTTCTTCCACTTCAATAGTACATTGTTTAAAATATTAATAAGTTGTTATTAAGTTTGGTGGCTCTCGGTCATCCTGATGAGCCGAAGAGCTGACTAAAAAGATAAACCCTTTATGCCTCATTTGGAAGTGAATTGCACCAGTGTGAAAATGACTAATTTTTTGACATTTAATAGACATTTTAATACAGCTTTGAAGTATTTTCTGATATATTATGACTTTGCCTTGATGATTATGTAATGTAAGAAACATCAGAGCGCACACTTTCTTCTTCTTTTTTTCCCCATCAGAGTATTCGCACCTCTGTTCCTGAGAATTTACTCAGTTCACTTCAAGAAGGACTTTTATGAAGCTGTGTGAAAGAGAGACAGCTTACCATCTGGCATGGGCTGTGTTGTGGATGACTTGAGAGGATTCTCCACATGTGTAGTAAGCAAAACAGGATTGGAGTGAGCCTGTGGACTGGCATCTTAACATCCTCACTGTCGAAAATAAAATAAAAAGAGAAAGGTATGAGAGGTATGATGGTATAGTTATTTATATACTTGCACATCTTTGACAAATATGATAGCACAACCCTAACCCTGCCATGACCTCGCTCTCCTTCAGTGTGAAGTCATAGTTACTATGATTTGCATGTGATGACCTGGTCTCATGAAAGTTTGGTAATGAGCATGAGGTCTTAAAATTCAAATATGTCATCTGCGTGTGACAATGTTGAGAAATGGATTTCTCCACTTCTTCAGCCCTGATAGTTTGGCTTCAATTCCCACCTCATGCCAAGAACTTTACATACGATGATACGTTAGATCATAACTAAAACATTTTCTGTGTTGTCAAGGTAATTATTTTAGTTAAGTTATTAATTAAAACAATATCCTTTGACAAACATGTGAGAATGGTGTGTCCAGTCCATGCTCCTACTACATGTCTTACACAGTGGAAAAATGTAATCCTTACATTATAATCTGCAATTATTTTCTGTTGTAAATACAGGTTACCTTGTACAATGAAATAAGTTACAGTAAAGTTGAAAGTGGAAAGAAATAATATGACAAATGTTTTGCTTTTACTTGGATTTGGATCCAGCACAACCTGTTGTAAATGTTGTCCGTATTATATCACATTTCATCATGAGAACAGCAGCTGGACATTTTGGTCAAATTTCCCAAATTTCACCTCAAACCGCTAACTGGCGCATGCTGAATATGGAGGCCTTGGGTTCCGTTTTGGCTTGCACGCACTGTCAATCTTTGCATTTTAATGTAAATAAATCGGTTTGAGAGGTCGTCAAACTATCTCAGTTAATTTTCCTGTCACATGAACAATTCTTCATTTTCTCTTGCTGTGTGTACTGAACCATACTTACTTTTTCTAATTTTGTTTTGAGTGTTACTGAATGTGCTGCAACCATAAAGACATACAAGCAGGATGGGCATACACTTAACCACATTTACTGTACACTGAATACTGATTGCACTAATGTACATCTGAGGGTTCCATTCGCATTCGTATAATGATAAAATATGTGATATAGTCATGTAAAATTAAATACACATGAATATTTTTTGTTTCACTTTATGTTTCATTACGCTGATGACACTGAGCCAGTTGGTTTTTCCAACTTTAAATATTTTAACTCAAAGGACATTATTTACACTAAAAATCAAACAATGTTGTCAAGTAAATAAGGATCTAGTATGCATTTTCAGTAACATTTAGTAAATCCAGATGAACTAGACTAACATACTTTGCAAAAACTAAATTCCATAACATAAACATAATTATAAGTATTTAGTCATGCAGTCACAGATAGGCTTTCACAAAATGTTCTATATGAAATTCTATACAATACTGGCAGGATTGAAAGTATGCACAAAACTCTGATCGATAAGGTACGTTGCTCGAATACATCAAAGACCACTCATGACCAAGTATGTTTAAATTCAACATTCTTATATAAGATAAAGCATGCAGTTTGCCTCTTTTAGCAGTATAAGTATCAGTGCATAGTGCAGTAGCAGGTGAATGCACAGTACATTTACTTACACTGGTGGTTAGGTGTGGATTTCCCAAGCCACTGACGGTTGATCCCCTGACCATACCGCTGGTTGACTCTCTGGTGCAGAGTGCGTTCTCATGTGCATTCAGCTGCCTTCATCTGCTATGACTGAAGCACTGTTGCCTCTCTTCTACTATTCACGGAAGCAGGCAGGCAACGGAAACCAAGTCACATGGACAAGCTGCAAATCAGAAAGAGGTTCTCAAGCCCGGGGCCACAGGAAGAGAGTGCAGGCTTTCACAGCTCTCAACCAGCACAGCAGAAGTTTCTTTTTTCTTTTTTTTCTCTTCCTGACAGTGCTAAGAACAGCAATATCGATGTACATGCTGCTAAGGCTGGTAGCACAACTGCCACCGCAAAAACCTAATGAGAACACACCCTTCACACCCTCAGTTCGTTCTGATCATTCAGTCTTGTAAAGAGGAAACCACTCAACACACACACCCTTCCTGCACCCTTAAGCCTGTCACGGCAACAGCAATTACAAACATACATATACACACTTCAACTTTGCTATATGAAGGGTTACTATGATACCGGCTCAGATGTCACATTATAACGTAAGAAATCAAGAGGATGATTGAAAAAACCTAATGGACAATACAAACCATGTCACTGCAAAATGGTCTAAGTGAGTAATGGAGAAGTCCTTAAATGTTTTACTTTCAACACATTAACATTTTGCAACATGGCTACTTTAAGTAACCAAGAATCTTCTCCTCACACTTCATATATCATCTGTGTTTCTTTTGTTGTCGAGTTGGATGCATCTTAAGTTCTATCTTGTCTTTAACTCCACTTGTTACATGTGTCTCCTAACCCATGGTCATAAGAATAGGGAATTAGGAATCAGGAAGTGATGGTGCTGTCCTTGAAAAGTTGATTTGTTAGTAATTCCTTCCTGTTTTCACATATAACATCTCAAGCTCTCACTTCTGACTCTGCTGTACAGTAAGTTGGGTGGCCAAACATTGTCACAGTCAAACACCATTTAAGTACAAAACATCTGATGGAAAGTGCATGGACATCTGCTTGGCCGTCGAAATTTAAACAAGCACTGCTACTCTGTGACGCTCACATATAATATTAACCATAAGATCATCATGTAGTTTTGCATGTTGGTTTTGCATCATTGCTAAATTTCATGGCAAAGGCCAACATTGCTTCTGAATATCTCAAAGACGAAACCAGCTTTGACTATTACACCTATGGTACATCCACTGTTTGGTTGTGCATATTCAGCTAATCTAATTGTGAAATATTAAAGATCTGAGAAAGAGTAGATACTAATATGATACAATTTTGGCCTACTGAAAAACATTGCATGATAGCATCACCTTTGCTACACTGACCCATTGTAGTTATCTGTTGACCAGTGGTGGCAGTGCTTCCTCAGAATAGAGACACTGTTAAAAATAAAGTCACCACAGAAGTAGGATAAGTAGATAGATATATAGATAGATAGATAGATAGATAGATAGATAGATAGATAGATAGATAGATAGATAGATAGATAGATAGATAGATAGATAGATAGATAGATAGATAGATAGATAGATAGATAGATAGATAGATAGATAGATAGATAGATAGATAGATAGATAGATAGATAGATAAATAGATAGATAGATAGATAGATAGATAGATTTGTTCATAACTTGTTCAAATACCTTCAAACAGGAGATAAAATGCTTTATTTATTGGCTCCACCCTAAAGTTGACCAACCAGGCTGACCTCTACACACAGAATAAATGGCCGCTGTGAGTTTATAAACCGTGTTCACTTCTAGTTGTCTGCAATCGAAGACATTTCTCAGCTGTCGCACGTGTTGCTCTTGTATTGTGAGCAGATGGGGGAGAAACTGATGTGATATCTGCAGCACACGTGTGAAATCCGGGCACTTTACTCTGCCTGTTTCAGTTTTCATGGTTGTATTGAAATACAGTACAGTATGAACATTTGCATTCTATTTTAGAGAGTCAGGGAGGTGTTGTGGCAGTTTGGGTGTAAAGTCCCATGGGTGAGGCCATGAGGTTGCATGTAGGACGTTTCTAATTTGCACAAAACCTGTGTGAAACCCCAGTTTCTCAGGTTTAGTGCTTTTGAATTGTCCTATTTCACATATTAGACATACTGTATATTATATTCCTTTTATCCACCTAACCCTTCATAATATTTTATATTCAATGCAATATCTAAACTATTTGGAATATTTAAAGGTGTTGTTTAATTATGAAATTCACCCACTGCTGCAGGTTATTAAACATACATTAAATTTGTAAATACCTACCTGATATTGATTACTTGCATAATGTGCATAAACCAACTGCTGCCCTCTTGTGGATTTGATTCTCCATTTCAATTGATGCGTGTTAAAATGTTTCTCCACTCCCTTTTCACTTTCCCTTCTTTCTAACATAAGCAGTGTTTTTGTGTATTAAAATGTGGAAGATAAATGAAGCAACACAATAGTAACTGAGCCTTTGGCCCACTGATGAAAGATTTTCCATTTGCAGTATTATAATTATTATGATTAGAACAGAATCGCTCCTCAGTTCACTCGTACAAGCATGACGCCACACAGCAACACTGTTTGGATCTCTGGGAGTGAGGTCGAGTGAGGTCCAAAAGCACTTGAAAAGATCTTCAAGATTGCCACTTTACCATCCATTTAAAAAGTTTCCATTCCAATGTCCACTTAAGCAACAGTTATTCACAGTTATTCACAGAAGAGGTAACAGTAATGAACACCAGTAGAAATCCATGCTTTTCTTGCAAGACACTAGCAGCCTTTCATGCAGAGGCAGGGATATATTGTGCACATGTGGATGAAAAGTGAAGCTGAGGTATAATTACTGTCAATTCAGCAGTTCTTATAGGTGAGTCGGTGCTGCAAAGGCCCAGTTACAGGAAGCTTGATACTGCAATTGGAGAAATTCAGCCTGAGAGACTGACTGACAGATGGGCATCACACGATCAAGGATGGAAAGACTGACATTGATAGACAGTTTAGCAAACAGACACTCAGGGTCAGAACAAGATAGAAAAGGCAGGAGACTGGAGAGACAGCTGTATATTAAGATACTCAGACAGGGAAATTGTAGGAGAAAGTGACAAACAGGCAGACATAAAGCAGCTGTGCTCTAGCGTTGACAGCATATTCAATCAATCTTCATTGAAGTGGTAATCCTCTCCTTCACTGTTGAGGTCATACTGCAGTACAACAGCATGTTCTGTACTGTGATGTCTTATCTGTTTATTTCCTGTTAATAAAGGTGCACTTTGTTTTTCTCCGTTTATTCACCGTGGTGATTCATGCTAATCTGATTCGGTGCATTCATAACAATCTGCTGCTATTATTGCTGCCGGCAATGTACAACACGCCTCTCTCTGTTCACTGGAGAATGAACATATTTTTCATTGTATTTAGAACAGCATAATGTACAGAAAAACTTAAACTTAGATGAATTGAATGTGTTAGTGCTGTTGTTGTAGACTCAGCTTAAAACATTGATACAAATGCAACGCTTAAAATGAAGGTGTTGTTGATTCAGGATGTAGTTTGTGGTCTTGTTAGGTAAATATCCTAAAGCAAAAGTATTTTTCAGTCAGTGTTGCTGATGCAATTTTTCCTGTTTTGGCATGTTTATTATATTTTTAGGCTGTTCTCTGCATGCTTTTGTAATGTGTGCAATACATAGAAAGTTCAGATGTTTTTGCCTCTGGATGCTGCTGTATGTTGCTTTGAAAATGTACTTGACATGGTAAGACCTTTATTAAAATTGATAGATACTGCTGATGCTAACTAGAGCTCAGCTTAAAGGGTCTCTCCACTAACTTTAAACGTTCAATTCAGTTTACTCGTTATGATTTTGTTTGAGCTTGGAACATAAAATCTTTAACAAAAAACCTGAGTTAAAAACTGGTAATGTGACATTTGAAAGACATTGTCAAGGACATTCTAGCAAAAGACACTATTGAGTTGCATCATGGGAAGTGTTTGCTTGACCTATACTAACTGTCGAAAATGTCAGGATATCTCAAACTTTTGCTGCTTTGATTTTGACCATCTTTTCTTTTTTTGAAGTCCCTCAGTTTTATGGTAGTAAATCACTAAAATCACTGGAGTAGCCCTTTAATGTGAATCACTAATGTATCTGGTCTGTAACTGTGATATATGGTAAATTAAAAAAATTGCAGCAGGCTGCTCACTAAAACAAATGCATAAATAGGCCTGTGCCTTATAAATCAGTACGAACTGTGCCTTTAATCCAAAATAGATATACCATCAGCCCCAAAATGGTATTTTTCCCATTAATTGCTGAAACTTGACATTGATTTTTAAAGGTTCTGTTGAGTGCTGAGCAAGAATTTGCTTTCAGTGGAGCTGCAGTGCAACACATTAGTACTAAATGGACAGCCTTGACCTGAAAAGCTTTTTTCATGCTGTCACTCATGGTGATGTACAGTACGCGCTGCTGATGTTGTTGTGCAATTCATTTTTTATACCTAAAAACGCTGCCACGTTAGCAGTAACAGAGTATATACAATGCATGGTATAAACATCTGAGGTAGTTCATCTTGCATATTGGATAATGTAAATTTTGTATTCTTTGCATTGTTGTAGCTACTGCCGTTACAGTGCATGCATATCATTGATGTCCTCTCAAAACCACATTTATCCAAAACTTTAACTTTCCACAGTCTAAGATAAAGATAAAAAGCCCTGTTTTCAGCTTTGTGATGATCTATGAATTTCATTTTGAGTCAGCTTTTCAGTTTTCTTTTAAGTTTTAAAAAAAGCTGAATTTCCTCAACCCATAACCGTTTATCACTCAGCTCAAATTTGGAAATACTTGGTTTTTACTGAACTGCAACAATATGCAGTTCTTTGGCTCTTAATCTGCCTGTTTCTGCTTTGTGTTTACGACTTCCTTGTTTATTTCTTATTTGGGTGGCTGATTCACAGCATTGAGGCGGAAACATGTGGTGTAACTGACCTGTAACTTCTCACACAACAAACATCAAAGCATCACGCCATCTTTATTCTAAGAGTGGCACCATGTAGACTTTATTTTCAGGCCTTTTAACCATACAGTATCTATAGTACCATAGATAAAACCAAGAAATAAATAGTGTGTAATACTACAGTAGCACATTAAAAAGGACGCACATTAACATGTATATATTTTCCACCATTACTGGATCAGTACTTTAAAAGGGCAGATGTTACAGTCTATACGCCAGTATCCATGCACATGCATGACAGCTGGTCGGCATGTTCTCTACTGATATGGCATAAAACCTTAATAATCCAGTCACCGATCATAATTTAACTCATACAACAGCTAGCTTTGATAACGACTATTGCGTCACTTGTTAAAATTGTCATAAAGTATTTGTCACATTAGAATAATTTTGGCCTTATTCAAGCAGACATAAAATCTCAGGTAAATGTTCAGCACTGTGAGTCTGAATTGGATGAAATTAAATGATGTCCCGCTTTCCTGTAAATGGAACAGTACAGCATTTAAACTGTAAAAGTGGATGCTTCCACGTTGATACAGAAACATGTTTATGGCAGTCTGCACACATTCCTTTTCCCTGTAGTATGTCCAGAATGTCCAAAAAACTTTGACTCTGGATTCATGTTGAGCTGTAGTAGAAATGTTAACAGTCCTCTGTATGAATGTAAATAGGGTTGCTTGGACCACTTGGCCTCCAAATCCTTTTGAAACAGAGCAACAAACAGGGTCAGCAGTACATCAAAAGGGAAAGTCCTGCGCTTGCCGGTGGTCTGTTAGTTGTAATTAGTGGCACAGGTTGTCCTGCTTCTAGCCGTCCAGAGGCTTCCCCAGGTACACCATGGTGACTTCAGTGTTTCCATACACTGCGGAGACAGCAGGGAACAAGCAGGCTTTGGGCAGTCCACGAAACGCTATTCCAAGAAACTCAAAACCCCTCTCGAAGGCTAACGTCTTGTCGTCCATGTCGAGAATTACTCGTATTCTCTCTCCAATCTGCAGACAAACACAGTTACACTGTAGTGTTGGTAACACATTATACACTCCTTCAACATTATCCAAAATCTTATGAAGATATAGTTGTAACTGCATCTCCTACCTGATATTTGGGTGCATTGTTACACTGTGGGAAATTTCCATTGACCTCCCCGTTATGAAGCAGGTTGTTGTCGACCAGGTTCCAGCCCCAGCTCTGGTCATCACTGCCCAGCAGGGCCACATAGCCTTGGCACTGCATGGACGCCCGCTTCGTGGCAATACCTATCACTGCCACAGTACCGAGGGGGCCTTCCCACCAGATCTCCCAGGCGTGTCGCCCCTCCGTAAAGCCGATCTTGCCACGCGCTCCGTCTGTGCTCTGGGCGATGGGGTTGCGGTGCAAGGTGAAACCATTCTTTTTCACGTAAACATTGCGGGAGCAGTCGTGGGAGCTCAGAGCATGTTGATAAGCCTTGAGCTGTAGAGCAGAACAGAAGAGGGATCAGCGTTTTATTGTAGTAATTGGAGAACTCTGAGGATTTGGACATTTCCTATTAGATATGGATTCTTTCATAAACGAGGTAAGACATAGTCATGGACTTTGTTATTTACATCCTGACAGAACGTATTGCACAAATCAGGGCTTTGCAGCTCAAAGCTTTTGTGAAGTCTTTCACAATTTGTGTTATAAGCAGATGATTATAGCTGCTAATCACAGTGTGAGATTAATTAATCAATATCTTCCTGTGAAAGATTCTATCTGTTGGAAAAAGATTGAATTTTGCCATTTTCAAGTGTAGCATCTGATCTTTTACTGGGGAAATGCCTCAAAAAGTGAGGTTCGTTGACCTCCAAGGTTCCTTAAAGAAGTTTCATAGGGCCCCCAGGAAAATGAACAAGATGTCACTGATACTAAAGACAGTCCCATTTAGAGAGTGTATGTTTCACTGCCTTAAAACAATATTTCACCCTTAGTGGGCCTATTATTTATCCTATATGATGCAAATCAATAATCAAGTAAAAATCACGATCAATGATGTTGAAATAGAGTGTAAAGAGTGTATGAAAATTAATTTTTGGTCATGATAATTGATCCTAAATGACGTTGTAAACCACACATCAATACTGTAAAATCAAAAATGCCTAAGATCATTGCATCATACAAAACTAAAGATATCTTGAATCAGACCTCGCTATTTATAGCCTACTGTGTTGTTCTATTATAACCTGCTGTGTGGAGATTTGGAGAAACATAAAAAACAACTCTCATCCAATTGCCTCAGAAGACAGCTATATTAGTCGATAAGATTATTATGAACCAATCATCACACTATTTATTAACTTGCTTTAAAATGTTATGATCTAGTTGATCTTAAAACTATACAGGCTGTTTGAAATGAGAGAGAGACAGTATGAATTTAGGGGAATAGGTATGTTTAAAAAAACAAGGGTAAAGATAAATATTATTTTCAAAAACAGATGTAGTTCTGTCAGAGGGGTAAAACCTGAGGAATAAGTGGAATTAAGAATATGTAATCCAATATACACATTTTTTAAAAAATGTTTAAGGTGGTAAACAGTATGAAACTCAGGTATGACCAGTAGTGAAAGGGTTGCATGTTAAAACATGTTATGTAAAAAAGGGTTGGTTATAATTAGATATGCTTCAGACTACACCTGTTCCTTTTAATTTAATTCTTCATTGTTATTTATTTATTTCTATGAGCATTTATTGAGTAAAACTGTTGATGAAATGTGTTGTTAATAATGACTGAAGAACATTATTAGCCTACTATTAGGCTACTACTACTATGTGAGGAGACAGAGCAGCTAGCAGCTGTGTTCCGTGCAGAGCAAAGGTAGCACTGGACAGGCAGCTTTATTTAACACACTACGTCATTAATCACGGTTGCTGGTGGTATTTTTTGATAAACCTACTTTCCCCTTGTAGGTGGGCAGGTTGCACAGAATGTCAGACCGCATAGCTTCTTCGCTTAGAGAGCGGTTACACAGACTGCGCCACACCTCGCTGTTTTCATCCGCCAGGATATTGTTCCAGTGCCAGCACACCAACGAGCACCGCATCAGGTCGAACATCTCCAGATAGGAGAAAATATGCTCCAGGACCCGGGCTGGCAGCCTCCCGGCCACCCCTGCGCCTCCTCCGGCTGCGGCGGTGTAGGGAGAGCCGGCGGAGCTGCAACTGGCTGCGGCTGCTGCGCCCGAACAGGAGGAACCACCACCTCCTCCTCCTCCTCCTCCACCGGCCGCTCCAGACATTAAAGCCCTGCTCTTTACCGACGACACAAGCCGACTGAAAAGAGCCACCTTACACCGCAGAATGATTCCTAATAGAAGTCAAATGTCAACATGTCACCTATGAAATCACATATAGGTCGCAGTGAAACCACAACAGTATGGAAGCCACTCTTCCCAGTTCAATGGCTGAATGGAAACGATGCGTCAAGGTCCTGGAAGAGCCAAAACAAATATGACGCCGCTGCCAAATAAACACGCTAATTCATCTGTAAATATGTTGACTATTTAAAGGTGCAGTTACGTTGGCTAAATTCAGTAAGATACGTTTTCATATAAAAGAAAACAGCTGCTGCACAAGACAATAATATTATTTTTGCCTGCAAGGACCACACAACAGACAATAATGTTGCTCAGTTAGTTTTGCAACGATGTTGCGCTGTATGGATATTCAACGTGACATTGTTGCGATGTTTAAGTGTAGCAAAAAAAGAAAATTAAAATAAAAACCCATAAAAATCTGTAACAAATAAAGATAATAATACTTCAAAATAAACCATTTAATCTGTTACTTCCTGTCAGTCGGATTCATTATCACCTTATTTTAGATTCTGCGTGAATTGAGGACATAACTATATATATATTTTTTTATTTTCTATTAGTTTTTTTCTGTGACGTTTAAAGAGGAAAACACATTAAAAGGAAAGTAAAAATATGTTACCCGATTTTAAAAAGTGTTATTTAATATTTTTAAAATGAACCGACCACGTGACATCACCCGGAAGTGACGTCGAGTGCTCAAAAGAGTTCAGCAGAGCATCTGGGAGCAAAAAACACCAGCTAGCTTAATTTTCATTTTTACAGCAGAAGACCATCGGAGAGGACTGCCAGACATTCAGAAACAGTGAGCATGTAAGTTATTGTGGTTTATCGGCACCGTTAGCAGACTTGTGCGTTACGTGTGGGACAGTGTGTCTCCTCAGCTGAGCTGTGCGGCCTGTTGACAAGCTGTCCACATCTGGCTGCTTTCCAGGGCTGTGCTGCTGTGGGTTTAGCGCGGTCAGACAGGTGTTTAGCAGGTCAGTCCGTACATCTCCACACATACCTGCACTGGGAGAAAACACCACGCATTATTATTAGGCTTAATGTGTTAAAACAGTTCATGATAACAAAGCTCCGCTGCGTCAGAAAGAAAACATGTAGCGTCATCTTTAAAAAAAAAATACCTTTAGCCTAATTATTAATATCGACCAGGATTATAAGCGAAACCGCTCGAGTAGCTCGCTATTAAAAGCTAAAAAAAAAAATCAACTTTTTATAATTGCTGCTGCGTAGTACATGGTGGAGGAAGGGAATAAGAGGAATCAATGGTCAAATGCGTTGTCTAGCTGAGGGCTGCTAACTGTATCGGATGTGTCACTGTTTTACATGCAGCATATACAATGAATAGGAGATTTGTT
The DNA here is from genome assembly GCF_963691925.1 of Scomber scombrus. Taxonomy (NCBI): domain Eukaryota; kingdom Metazoa; phylum Chordata; class Actinopteri; order Scombriformes; family Scombridae; genus Scomber; species Scomber scombrus. Next base: position 8,473,400 of record NC_084989.1, read on the forward strand.
TAAAGGCTATCACGTCATCACGTCAGCTCCCGTCGTTTCCATTAAATAACAACTTTAAAAAAGATGCGTGTTCTCCATAAATACACACGATGCTACAGCTGTCATCACCACACAGTTTTCACTGTCTTCGCTTCACCTGCAATATTAAGGGGAATATTTTGCATTTATTCATGTTTAAAAATAAACGTGAAGTAGCATTCTTTGTAATGGGATGTAAGGCATTATAGCCGCCGCTAGATGGCAGGACTGAGAAGGGACGTTTGTGTTATGATGCCAATGGTATATTTTTTCTAAACGAGCATCCGAGCAGCCGAGGTGAAGACATCTACTGGAGTGGAATGAACATTTATAATAGTGTGATTTACAGAACTGTTTGCCTGCATGTAAAAAAAAAAAAAGTGTATCTTTCAGCTTCTCTTGCAGTGTATTGTCATTCCCTCCACAGAAAATCAAATAAAAAGTGGAAAGATCGAGTGGGAGAACTTAGTCATGTGAGGTCACCGCAAATGATTTTTAAAAATTTGTTCCTTTATTCCTTTTATTGTAAACCTCCACCCACAAAATGTGACAACTCTATATGAAATATTTATGGACAGCATATTAAAGATAAAGAATCAATTCTACCACTTTTCATGTGCATGTCCATATCAGCACCACATGTGACCTGGAGGATGTGCAAGCCTTCTTTCTCCATCACATCAGTGGAAGTTAAAAATTGTGAAATGAAAACAAACCCCATAGTTTTTGTCCACTTTATTGACAGCATAATTAATAAATATACGCAATTTTAAAAATAGTAATAATAAAAGAAACAAAATAAGTAAGATGGAATGCAAAAGCTGAAGAGTAAATTCATCTCTTCAGTCTCTGTCTGTCTGTCTGTCTGTCTGTCTGTCTGCCTGCCTGTCTGTATGTCCTTCAATTTTCTCGGCAACCATTCATCACTTCACACTTGGCGGCGGTGTTGCTGAGAACTCATTCAATTGTGGTGTTGAGTGTGAAGTTGTTTGGATGAGCCGTTCTCATGAACGAGCACTGTGCTAGTCGCATGAAAAGGTGTTGCGGTGTTCTCAGTGCAGCTGCTATTTGAATACACATGTTCTGTGCTTCTTTTATTGCAGCATCTGTGAGCAAGAGACCATAATGAATCCGGTGTACAGCCCTGCGCCAACAGGGGTCCCCTTTACCAATACTAAGGGTATAGGCTACCCAGGTAACTTCATGTGCCGGTGTTCATTACAGTGAGAAAATGTTGTAAATCAAAGGGGGAAGAGGATTTAACTCTGGTTGTGTTTGTTTTGGTTTTTGGTAGTTGGATTTCCTGTTGGTTATGCAACAGCTGCCCCAACATACAATCCCAATGTCTACCCAGGAGCAAACCCAGCCTTCTCCAGCGGTAAGAAGAATGTCTTTTAAAACCCACTTTTCTCTTCAACAAATACACAATACTTTGTCATCTGGTGTTTTCTTATACAAACTGTATCAGTCATGGTGGACTAATTTTAGATTTAAAGGAAAGTGCACTAATGTATAATTTCCTGCTGTTCTTGGTCCCCATCCACTGACTGTACTTCTGATAATCAGCACCATTAATGTGACATTTCTTCCTCCTACCCAGGCTACGCTCCAGGCACTCCTTTCAAAATGTCCTGCTCTCCCAACACAGGGACTGTCCCACCATACTCCTCCTCACCCAACCCCTACCATACTGCCGTTTACCCTGTCAGGAGCACCTACCCCCAACAGAACCCATATGCACAGGTTAGTATTAATGAATGCGTCATTGAAGGATGACACATTTCAGCTCTTATATTAAAAAAATAAATGGCTGAAGATGGCGCCATAATCAAAGGTCTAAATTTAGAACGTTGATGCTATAAAAGTTCCTTTTTTGATGTTGCTGCTTAATATTTCAGTTTTCTAATTTTGCATCTCTTAATCCAGTTTCAAGTCTAATGTTTTGAACTGTAACATCTTTTGTTGATCCAGGCATTAATACCTTCACAACAACAAGGCACTTATTACACACAGCCTCTGTATGCTGCACCGCCTCATGTTATCCATCACACGACAGTGGTTCAGCCAAATGGGATGCCTGCAGCCATGTATGCCCCCCAAATCCCTCCTCCCCGCCACAACGGTGTCGCCATGGGGATGGTAGCTGGCACCACCATGGCCATGTCAGCTGGTGGGCTGCACTTTGTTTTATTGTTTATTATTGTCAAATAGAAGTGATTGATGTGAATTGTTAGTGATGGCTCACTCTGCTTCTCAGGGACTTTGTTGACGACTCCATCACCAGCGCCACCACACCAAGTCACGATGCCCACATATCGGACTAATGGCACACCCAGCTACAGCTACGTGCCCCCGCAGTGGTGAAGATAGGGCAGCGTGAGTATGATGTTTAGAACAGTGGTTCTCAATGTAGGGTGTAAGGAACCCCAGGGTATCTTGTTGGGGTAAAAAAGGGGAATAATCAAATTTATGACTATTTTGGTTTTGGGTTTCATACACTTTCTGTAATAAAACATCTAAAAGCAAAACATTTTATCAGATGGGGGTCTGTGGACTAATATGTGTCAAATTGGGGGTCCCTTACATGAACAACGTTTGAGAATCACTGATTCAGATGACATTTATTGTCTACACCTCCACTAGAGATGCACACAGTGTATATTAACAGTTTACATGTTGTTCTCTCTGCAGGTCAGACGATGATAGATATGCATTCACACTCTACTCCAGTGTTTTTTGCTATTGGTGAAGACCTGCTCTGTCGGCGTCTGCCACCAGTTACTCTTCTTCCAGCATAATGTGAATCTGAAACCTAACTACATAGAAAGAGGCCCATTTGGATAGGCAGGGGGGGAGGAATAGGCCCATCCCCATGTCCCCTCTTAACGGAATAAGGCTGCATTCCACGCCACACCCCAACGCCAGCACCTTTACAGACCCGCTGCATATCTCACATCAAACGGCAACACCTCCATGCAAACTTTTTTCGTAGACAGTCATGCAGGTTTTTATAGCTTAAACACTTAAGTGGTGAAAAGGGAGTTTGGAATTGTTTGTTTTTTGTTTTTTTTATTATTATTTTGGGGATACATATGATATGACGTTGAGTGCATGTGTATATATAGATATATGAAGTAATGCTAGCTCAATCTACCTGCTGTGACAGATGCAAAATCAACAAAAGGCACACATCCAAAGGAACTAAAAAAAAAAAAAAAAAAAGTAATAATCTGCAATGCTGAATCACCAGTGACCATGTCTTAAATGTGAAAGAAAAAAAAGACAAAACGTTTGTTCATGCAAAAACAAGCCTGCGCAATCGAGTGCAGACTAAACTGTACTATTTTCACTGCTTTGTGTTTTGGTAAGTGATGCTAGGTTTTTATTATTTCTAAGTGATGCAGTGTATGCATTGTGTCTTACCATTTTTGTATTTTAGGAAAAAGATGGGACTTTTAAGTTTGTGCCTCTGACTGACGGCCATTCCAACACTTAATCATTCTAAGTGTTTGGTTTTTTTTCCTGCAATGTCAATCTTTTTAGAAAAAGAGTATCATACTCTACAACAGTCTGACACAGCTTTTATTTCCTGTTTGAAACACTTTTGGGTGATATCAATATTAAAACTATTCGCTTATTTAAGCCAGATGTATTCTTGGTTGGAAACAAGTATAGGAAGCTGTTGGAAATCATTTTCACCCATTTAATGAGAGTGAATGAGCAGGAAACAGCTCTGCGCGTGAGTGTATGAAAGTGTATGAAAGTGGATTAAAATACAAAACCATTAATAATGGTGCCATACAGTACAACTTAACTAGGATATTAGACCTATGTGTCACAATAATCAATTTGCTCTTAGGTAGGTCTGAAGCACTACACCATTACATCACTGCTAACTGTGCACATGTTAGGCAAATATGATATTGTTAAAACTCCATTTGTGAATAGCACTACTGAAGGAAAGCACTAATTTAAAACAGTTTATAAAGATAAACCTGACCTTTTGACATTGCTCACTGTGTTACCCACGAGGTTCCAGGCTAACCCACCAGTATCACTGTCTCAGACTTGCTTTTCTATGTTGCCTCAGTCACCTCAGTTAAATAATCTGTTTTGTAAATGTTATTTTTGTGATTTTGGTTCTTGTTTTGTATTCTAAAGAAAGACCAAAAATAAAAACAAATATAAGGATAATGTTGTCCTCCCTTATTGTGTTGTTTGGTACTTTTTGACCCTGAACAATGGCAGACAGTTAACAGTTGGCTACCACCAAAAGTTAGCCATTGAGGAAAAATATATATTCACATGAGTAATTACACCACTTCATGCCCCAAACTGTAATATATATGTTGATATTGTGTTTTTTGAGTGTATGTGGAGAAAACTGATCATAAACCGTAATAGTTATTAAAAGCGGGTTCAGTTCATTTATCATTTTCAATCCAGTAGGGGGCGGTAGTACGCCTATCTGTTAGTTTGACAACCGCCATAAAAAGTAAAAGAAGAAGACTTCCCAGCATGCCATTCGACGCGCGAATTTGTATTTTGTTGTGATGTTTGTTATCTGCTAACGCTACATTAACATGTCAACTATTTCATCCTTTATACATCTCTGCGTATTTCTTGGACTTGTTAGTGTAAGTCTTGTTAATTTTGAATCTATCTGACTAACTTTAGTTTGTGTTTAATGTAAAGTTGTTTTGTATTCAACCAGGCAAAGAATAACCAGTGTCACGGTCAAACGAGTGACCGTGTTAACTGGTGACTGTCAGTAGAGTAATATAACAACAATTTTACTTTCAGCAAAATACTTTAAGAAACGTGAATGTTTCTTATTGGTGACACCGTCGTGTTTTTAACAGCTGCCATCACTTCGTCGCACTCAGCTGAAAGTCACCAGTTAACACGGTCACTCATTAAACTGTAACACCGGCAGAACTTCCACTTACTTTAAAAAGGAGATGAATACTTAAAAAAAAACTCAGTGTTCACTTATAGAGATATGATACGTGATAGACACAAACTGGATATTTTGGTAGAAGAAAGTTAAACACACTGTCGCCGTTAATAGCCAAACAAATGTGAACTCAGGATGCCATTTTCTTCCCTAGGATGGCGAAGTCATGACCCACCCGTATCTGGCTCTGAGTAACTCGTTGCCTTCGATAGTTGGGTTGGTTCAGAGGGAGGGTGCGGCGGGTCATGACTTTGGCATCCTAGGAAAAAAAACATCACCATAAAGGTAGGAAAAGTTTGAAGGATATGAACCAGAATATTGTTACTGTTCACTATAGAAAAATACAGGTGTAGCTGGACTAACAATACTGAACGAAGGCTGAACTTGTAGCATAATGGAGTTATTGAGGGTCCAACGTGTGCATGCACTTAATCAGAAATAAACTGAAACATGGGATGTACCATATTTTTCACAGGTAGTGGGCAGATAATAGCAGGAATGTTATTGGCTGAGTTTTGGCAGTGAACTGAGGATGAGCAGCCCCATCCTGAGCAGCAGGACCCCCAAACCAGATGACCCCTTTGAGGATTTATGGAGGCAACTAGGAGAGTGTCATCAAAATACACTTCAAGGTAACAACAACATGGTGTACTGTTTCTGAGCTTAAATGTCCTTATTGGTCATAATGAATAAGCAGGTAAGAGTTCAGAGGGACCCTCAGACCGGATATTTATTATATATTAATATATAATTCTCAAATCCACTTTTTGCTATTAATGTTTTGTTTTTCAACACCTATCAGTATTGCATTTTTTTACTGTTTCTTTCTTTCTTTTAGAACTGGAGGAAAAAGTGAACAAGTTAAAAAAGGAGCGCTGTTTGTGAGTCTGCCGTGTTAATCTACTGTTTTAAAAGATAATAAAGAGATGAGTTTTTGATTAAGGTTTTAGCATGTTATTTGTGAATAGTGACATTTAGTCCCACGTCATCTCCATTAGTTGAACTGACATTGTTGTCTTTTTTTCTGCAGAGATGCACAGAGACTTGAGGTATATTACAATCGTAACCAGCAGCTGAAGGAGCAAAACAAAACCTTGGAGGATGCTGTCAGTCTTTTTGAGGAAAGGTAAATCCCTCAAAGACTAATAACATATCTTCTGCCTGTTATAGCCTGGTTCCAGCTTTTTTTGTTGTTAGTTGTAAGCACATTTGCTCTGTTGTTTCACTACAAATTGTAAGTTTAAAGTACAATTTACTGTAAAACACACACAGGTATTAGGCACTCTATCACTCAGGCATGATATAGTTTTCCACAGATGAGTGAATTCCAAGCAGTGTAAGGAATAGAAGTTGAATGATAAAGAAAAAAAAGTGCATTTGATTTATTCTATCCACCTAATGTGAGTATATGAGTAGAGAGACAGATGTGGGTTCTAGTTTTCTTGTTGGCTGATTGTTTGTTTTCTTGCTTTGTAAATTTGTGCTTATAACTGCATAACCTGAAAAAGGTTCTCATTTTAAATAGAAACTATATGTAAAATAAAGACAAACAACCACATTGTTTCCAGACTCCGAGTTGGAGAGTGTGACCGATGTTCCATCTTAGAGGAGAACTTGAAAAACAGCCAAGATCAGACTGAGCGCTTCATCACCAAACTGAGTGAGTTTGATCATTTTTCTTTTTAGTCCTACGATGCAAAGAGCTGTGGCTAAATTAGTATTTAGACTCTTAAATTTCAGTTTATTTTCAGTGTAGAATGAGTTTTTCCAGCTTCACCTTCATACGTGTATACAATCATACATTAGATTAAGTTCAAGTTTGGTAAAGATATTTATGGCCTATTCAGAATGAATTGCAATGTCCTTGGTAATAGCTTATCTTTTCATTTATTGCCATCATTGGGTCAATTTGAATTCTTCTGTCCAAACTCATGACATTGGAAAAAAAGTATGCACATCAGATGTTGGACCAAACAGGAGAAATCATGTACAATCTGCACACTGTTTTCTGCTCCCATATGTTCTTCAGTTTACTGTTGCTATAACATCTAATGCCATCAGCCTCTTGTGCGCTTCGTGTTTAGTGCTAATTAGCAAATGTGAGCTAAAACACTAAACTAAGATGTGAGCATGGTAAACATTCTACCTGATGAACATGGTGAGCATAATATTGTGATGTGTGTGTGTGTGTGTGTGTGTGTGTGTGTGTGTGTGTGTGTGTGTGTGTGTGTGTGTGTGTGTGTGTGTGTGTGTGTGTGTGTGTGTGTGTGTGTGTGTGTGTGTGTGTGTGTGTGAAATTTCTTTGCTGTGCAGAGCATGAAAGAAACAGCCTGGTGGATGAAAACAGAAAACTTCACGCTGAGCTGCAAAAGTTAAAGATGTCTTGGTAAGCTCTTCAGTGTATTAGCCATGTTTTATTCAGCTCTCTTTGACTTTGAATATTAAAATATATTTATTTAATTTTTTTGTTCTGTATAAGCTGCCTAAGACAACTACAATACCAAAGGTTTTGTGATCATAGTTTCTGTTCTGCTTTACTTGCCAGTCAGGTTTCAGGTGTCCTCCATACATTTGGAAGGAGAGTTTTTTTTATCTGTTAGTGAGTGTTTAAGCTGTGGTGTTCTGCAGCAAAATAAACATTCACGTCGAAGTTTCAGTTCCCAGTTGAACATCACAGGTGTTATTTTTATCAGCTCAGGACCTCAGCGGGCCTCATCCCCGGAACTGGAAGAGGGCATCATCCCAGACTCCCCAGTCCTGCCGAGCTCGCTGCCTGTAGCAAACAAACTGAAGAAGCGTAAAAATAGCGTCAAAACCAAACACGTTCGCTACGCAGAGATGCCTTTACGACAATCCAACAACTCACTCTTCAGTGGTCAGTTCTGCTAGTAAAATCCAAACCTTTTAATGCTCATTTCTGATCTGCTGAGTCTTTTAACTTGTGTTGTTCTTTCTCTAGATCTGAATAAGGGGCTGGGTGATAATGATGTAAAGAATCCTAGAAGAGCAGAAGTGCTTGTACCCAATACATGTGAATTGGACACCTCCCAGATTTTAGGTATGTCTTCAACCACCTTTTCTTAGATTATGTCACCATTTAAAATTAAGAAACATGAAGTCATGTGAAAACAGGAAGACTATACTTTTATAATTAGAAACAGCTTCTTTTTTTTTTTTTTTTTTTTGCATTTCCTTCCTTCCACGAGTCTGTCTGTACATCTCCTACTGCATCACCAGACAACATTTATCTACACACACACACACACACACACACACACACACACACACACACACACACACACACACACACACACACACACACACACACACACACACACACCATATCTGCCTAATTCACATGCGCAGAAAAGAGGCGTTCCTGTAAATGCACCCTGTTGAGTCAGATTCAACTGTGGTGTTAGATTAGGCTACCACTCTACTGGCAGGACTGATGATTGAAAATAAAATAAAATATAAACTACCTATTGATTATATTAGCCTCTTCTCTGCCCCTGCATCACAGATTGACTTGATAATAATTTCATAATTTTGGCCTGGGTATGGAAGTCAAACATTTTCAGCCATATGTTGCTAACCATGATCGTGTGTTGCAAGCTGCTGCAATTGCTTGAACAGATCTGTCTTGTTTCAGATGATGACATGGAAGAGGTGATAGCAGAAACATGTGGCCTTGAACTTATTAAACAGCCTTACATGGTAGGTAATCAGTGGAATGTAATCAGTGATTATAAATAATGTATTTGGTGCTGTAAGAGAAATTACAGTTGGTGGCAAACATACACATTTACTGTTGAAATTCTTCCACAGATTAGAGAGAAAATTGTTCAGAAAGGGTGATTTCATTGTTTGTAAAGGGAAGAAAATCCTAAAAATGTGCCTTATCTTTCAACTTCTCCTTTCATCCTTGTTTTCTAATAGAAAATCCACTGCGCACTGAATAGTTATTTTAAAACCGTTTATTTGGATTGTATCTATAATCTTTTAATATGTTTTCTCTTCTCAGAAAACTGAAAGAACTGCAGGTCAGCAAAGCAGCTCAAACTCTCCCTGGAAGTGTAATTTTCGTTTAAAGTAAGGACATCAACAGTTGGCAAACTCATCTTTAATATGTTGTTGCAGTACTGTGAGCAAGTACTGCCACCAAAGTCATACATTTTGAATTCTACAGTAGTGGTAAATAAAAACTTTGGCATATAAAAAAAAGACACTGGCAGCAATGCATGCCTCTGCTCTTCCCTCATTATTTTCATTGAATTTAGTTCTTACTTCATGTAATGAAACAAAACATCTGTTTCTTTGCATGAAGGCCTTACCGCTCCTCCACTATATCCACACTGATCCACAGTCCAGACTCGACCACCGAAAGGTCCCCATCTCTTCTCCCTCGTGTCAAACGGTTTTCAGAAGAGGTCTCCATTTGCAAAGCAAAGCGGAAGAAGGAGGAAGGTGAGCCAGAGGTGCGGGAGGAGGACAGACAGAAGGAAGACCAGCATGTAGAATCTGAACCAGTCCAAAGAACCTCTGCACCTTTAAGCAATCAAAGCTTCAAGAAGGAGTCATCTGGCTGCAAGGTTAGTTTTGTGTTCAAATCTGTCTCACTTCCTGCCAGCATGTCTGTTTAGAAAGGTGAACTGCAGCACTATTTTCAAATGTGAAGTGTCCTGGCTTCCAGTTAACCAAACTCCATCCACTAAAAAGAAATCTTTTGGCCCATACACCTGTAAAGAATGTTATTTTCCCCAGGACACTTGTGACATTCATGGAACACAGTGCTCCACACATGTGGCATTTTAGCTGTTAACTTACTTAACTTAGATGAATAGAACAAAATAAGAACTCAGTATGGTTATAAAATGTCATGCCTTTAACATTGAACAGATTCAGTCAGCACACAATGGGACTTCGAACGAAAGGCTAAATGTTTCCAGTGCAAGTCCTACTTTCAAGAAGCCAAACTGGAACGTTAAAGACCAAGCAAACCGGACAAGAAACCCTCTGCAGGGTCTGAACAAGTCAAACATACAACATGAAGCAGAAGATGGTAAGTTCTCTCATGTCTGATGGTCTCTGATTGAAGATGAAACTGATTTAAAATGTAAAGCATTTCCCACAAATGTGTTTAAGCCCCTTTTAAGACTTTTAACATAACTACATGTTGTACAGTTATAGATGTCTCCTTACAGTGCCTTCTTAATTGTGTCCCTCACTGTGCTTTTCCAGCTGAAAAGAAGCACAAAGTGGAGCCCATGTGGAGCATTGACCCTGCACTCGCCCTGTCCATGTATGACAGCGAGTGGAGAGGAGATGAGGTACAGTCACATGACCTGCTATACAGTTACAGACACTGTGTCCCTGATCAATATTTAAACGGTTTTGAGCTCCACTGTACTGACATAAAATGCATTATGGTATGAGTAGCCTTTCATTACATACATTTTGCTCAAATTTCAAGTGTTTGTAGTAGTTTCAGCTTGATAATTTGGAGGTTGACTGCTGTTCCTATTTGCTAATGGAAGCAAATAGGAACTGTATTTATGTAACTGTGAATTGATGTAATTGGCATAAACTGTTTATTTTTTTAAATCAATGTAAAAAATGTTTGATAAGTTATATCTTGTTGCTAATGTTCATCTGAATATATGTTTTTGGATATATTTATTACGTGGATTCTGTTACACCAGGCTTATCTGTGTTTTAGCAAAAGGAGGAACAACACACACACGGGGAATTAGCAGACACTGACTGCACTTGGGTCAGTCACAGCTTACTGCAGTGTCGGGCAGGAAACAGCCAGGACAGAGGAGACGGGGGTAAATATGACTTAAACATGTGATTGGTCGCTCAATTTGTATTAATTTTTTTATTGTCAGTATAAACCTCTTGATCCTGTAATTCATTCATGTGTTTGGTTTTCAAGGACTAGGCGAGAAGGCGAATGACAGTTTGGATCAAATGTTTGACACCACAGCTTACGGGGAGTACAAATCTTTCATCAATTCACACCCAGAGACCAAGCCTTGTGATCATGATGATGATGATGAGGAGGAGGAGCAAGAGGAAGAAGAAGAAGAAGAAAAGGAGGAAGAGGATGATGATGATGATGGTAGGCTTTTAGATACAAAGAAACTGTGTTTATCATAGTAATTTGATCAGCATGTAAATTGCTTTTTATTTTCCCCTCTTTAAAAAAAAAAAGATCATCCTGGCAGCACTCCAGGTCACAGTAAAGGGCACAAAGCAGGGTAAGAAACACTCCCTCACTATTACTGTCAGTGTGAGGATATATACTGTATTATACTGTATAACATCAACACATTCATAACTTGAAGTTTCTCCCTATTAGACACCCAACTTTTGCACATATGGTAGTAATACGCAAGAAAGATGAGAGAAGAAAACTGAAGGGCACTACCTGCAAGGAATGTGAAATAGTAAGTATTTAGTTTATTAAGCTGAATATGTAGAAGAAAAAGTATCTTTAAATATGCCTTAAAGGGCACTAGTCAGATTAGAGTTAGTCTTCGTCCAGGAAATCGGACCTTTCTGTTTTTTGGTCACTGCTTTATAAAAGTTGAAAAGGTAAAGTTAAAAATCTCTCTCTAGTCATCCAAGAAATCGTCATCCAGGTTGATATCTGTAGTGTCGATATCTTCCAGGTCAAGATTTTCCAGGTCTTAAGATGAATCCTATTTTAAGGATGTTGTTTTTTTTTCCTCTCAGTATTACGCTCATCTCCCAGAGGAGGAGAAAAAGAAGAAGCTGTCTGAATGCTCGAGGCACCGTTATCTTTATGTTCCTCCTTCCACTCCTGAAAATTTCTGGGAAGTTGGATTCCCATCAACTCAAACATGCATCGATAGAGGTAAATACAACAGAGGGCATTTTAAAATGCATGAAAAGACACAGAAATCATTGCAAGGTTTTGAACTCTGAGATCTATTATTCCTTCTTTGTAGGTTATATCAAGGAAGATAAGAATCCACAGTCACGCTCCCGCAGAAGACAACCTTTCAATGCCTTATTCTCCCCAAAGAGAAACAAGCAGGAGAACTAAAAAAGTATTTTTCTCTGTAAAGCTGCTTGTTTTATACACTGACAATGATGATTATTCATCAACTTTTCTTTCTGTCTGTATGTAGATTGCTTTGTTGTTTTTTGATGAGTAAGGATGCTTGAGACACATTGAATAAATAAAAAATAACTACATGTAAATGCTGATTGAGTTAATCATTTATAATGAACAGGACCTCATTAAATGGTGCAGTTCTTTCACATTTTAAAAGGAAATGGACCTGTGAGATTAAAGCATATCACAAAGACAATATGTACGTACAAGATAAGTTTATTTGGTCAGCTGATAAGAAATTACAAAAATGAAAAAATAAAGTGTATTTCCAAGAAAAAACTATCTCTTTAAGAAGTGCAAAGTAGGTTGATCTGCAGAGCTGCTCTTGTCTTACGACTGAGACTCTCTCTCAGAATACACCAGCAGGGCCTCTCCAACATGACTGATGACCACACTGCAACAGAATAATGAACAGAAACCACATCAGCTCTGTAGCTCTGATAGTGATCGGTGTAGTTCCAGCGTGTCCGCTGGTTTCAGGCCATCAAATGCAAGACATTGTAATAATTCCTGGGATTTCAAATTAAAACAAACTGCTCTCTAACTGAATTTCTTAACCACACATTGCCAATATTTATCTGATGCTGAGAAACAGCCCAGAAAATGGAGAACAAATTAAGATTTTATTGTTACAAAAATAAATAAAACCTTGTTAAATATTTATACACTCCAGCACCTCAAACAAAACTCATTGTGTGGGAACAAAGGCGGGTGAGGCACTTACCAAATAAGAGATGGTGCATTAATCTCTGTGTAGAAAATGAATGGAGAGAGAGACATGGCAGTAACCTGAGAAGAAATGTTAGAAGAATTGTCAGGCCCATTTCAAAAGACCATTTCATACAATATACAAAATAACTGCAATTAAAAGCAAATAAGAAAATCACCTTAGACAAGAAAATCCAGACTGCAAAGTGCTCGAGTGATAATCCGCTCTTTAGTTTGACTGTGGCCAACAGTAACAAAAACCCCAGCAAAGCACTGTGAAATAAGACATAATTTACTATAAGAGTGTGTTGGTGAGTTCAAACATTAAGGTGTTGTTAGTTAAGCTAGAACATGCAGGATATGCAGGCCTCCTCATGTTATAGTCATAAATCTCTCTTTGACATTCCACAAGGTTACACAGCTGTTCACCACAAAAATAGTCCTGCAGAGTCCTTTTTTTTCTTAAATAAAACTTGGATTGCTCAGATTTAAAGGATTCACCTGGCGCAGCATCCACAGTGAAATTGGTGGGACTGAAGGGAGGGAAACTCTAAGGCACCCATGAGGTCACCTGCAGAGAGGTAAAGATGAGTTTGTGTGAGGTGTACATGCACATATAACTTTCAATCTGTTAGAGATAATTCAATAAAGCTAAATCTCTATTATACTGCACAAGATCATTCTTACCTGTTGGGTGAGCAGCAACGGCCAGCAGCAGTACACTGATATTTAAGGAAGCGGGAAAATGATAGAATTAGTCATGTGAACAAACATTTACGATAGAGTGTGAACAGTTCCTTTAAAATATCTAAACATAAAAAAGCAATGTCTCCTCTATTCATGTGTCTATTGTCGGATGAGATTCAGCATCACTAGGGATTTATTCTATTCATTTCCATTTATTCTTACCTGAACAAGTAGTTAATGCAGTGCTGTTCGAGGTCACTACAACAAAAACATCACAAGTGTCTTCAGTGAAGCGTCACGCAGTGTGAAAATGTGTAGAAGTGAGAACAGGAACATGCTTTAATGTTCACTGTTTAGATGTTTTTTTTACTACCATTAAATGTGCATCACTGTTTTTAGGCTTACCTCAAATTATTGGATTTGTATTGGACTTGAAACACTCTGTATGCACCTGAAAAAAATCAAGAATATGCTCTTTGGTTTGTTGAATCACTTACAGACTCACACTGTTTTAACATTACACAAAAACATCCTGGTCTGGGTCTCAACTAACCTTACGTTACCATTTCACAATACATCTAAAGAAAAGAAACATTAACGTTGTTTATCTGAATGTTTTCTGTTTGTTTTTACAGCCACAGCTTCTTTAAAACTTAAAATCAATGAAAATCAAGACTTACCAACACAGACCAGATGACCAACAGCCCACAGGTAACCACTAAAGTCAACCTACACAGCAGACAAATATGTACACTGAATAGATTTATAGCAGCAAATGATCAAAAACACTGTTCAGAAACAAATCAATGAGAAATCAAATACAGCATTTGATGATGATGAATTATTACCTGAAGGTCATAGAGGGGGAGGTTGATGGCTGAGAGCAGCATGAGACCAATGCTACAAGAGGAAGAAGCACAATTAAATATGTAGTCTTATAACTGTCAAGAGAGGAAAAAGTCATCTTTGTGCTTTTCTTTTAATATATTGTTGCTTGTATTAGATCCACTGCTGATTTAATGGTTTTCTTTGACATCTACACCAAAAACATCAACATTAAGACTATTATTAAGGAAGTCTGCTCCTCTTATTTATTCCCTAGCATTCCCCTACCTGAAATCTTAATGTATTTGCCATATGAGAAAAAGCACCAACCTGATCAATTTCAGCCACTGCGTCTTCTGTTGTTAAAAAGAGAAACCAAAACACCATTTTAAAGCATTGCAAATTTCACAAAGTGCCATACTGTATATATCAGTGTTAGTTAAAGCTTGTACAACATAAAACTAGTCAAGGTGTTTGAGCAGAAACGTGGGTCTGCTTTCTTTTGCTTATCATGAATAAGATGAGGCAGTATATATATGTATGCCCATATTGACACTGACCTCTCTGTGGACGACTTTCCGGATTATTTGGCTCACAACATGAGAGGAGTTCTGAAGGGTGAAGAAGAGAGGAATGTCCTGGATGGAGAAGAAATCCATTAAAAAATCAGCCCATAAATGCAAGATGTATGAATGTAGAAACAAAGCAACAATCTGCTACAGTATTCATGATATTGTGTAACTGACATTAACTCTTATGTTACTTACTATTTGTGATAAGGCCCTGGAACCAGCATATATGTTTCCCACAAACAGGAGGGAGCCTGGAAGCCAGGAAAGAGCGGCTGATCTGAAACAGAGCGTTCAAACATATCAAACGAAGCTCTTCACAGGGCAGCAGAACGTGAATCCTACAGTCATATAAGAAATTAGAAAAAAAAAATTACCTGGTGATGCGGCTCATTTCCACCCATCCCAGCTTTCCAGAGAGGAGAAGCAGGGCGGCGCCGATAAACGTCTGCCATCTGAGCCAATATAGGTTTATGAGTGAACATACAGTAAGTTTTTATGTATACAATTAGCATTTTTTTCTTTCATTCATAGTACAGAAACATATGTATAATAATTAAAATACACAGTTCAATTCCCTTTTAATTTAATTCTACATGCTAATTCAGAAGAGTCGTCACATTTAAATCCAGTTACTCACCCTTGAAATAAGGTTGGATAGGTGAATTTCAACACTGACAAGACAAACTGAAAATAAAAAAGATACAATTTAGGTCATGAGCTTATCATAGGCAACTATTTTATGTCTGCAATAAATATATTATCAAAGAAAAAAAGAAGTATATGTACTTTGTTTTATTGGAGGTTGATACTGACTAAACCCATTGAACTTGAACCAGATTCTAAATAAAAGGTCAGTTAGATTAGGATATGTTTTTATTACTGATGAGAGTCAATCTTCCATTTGACATACATTCTTTATCACACGTTATGAATGAGCGTTTCAGCGAAATATCATTTTTACAACCTTGTTTCTTCTGCTTCATCTCCTGCAGTTGTTTTCTACTAAGATAAGAGTTGTGATAGTGCTGACTGTGCTGCTATGATGCCTCACGCCTGATCCGTAACAGCGATTTGAAAAGGCTCTTAAGGGTTACATTGCAATTTTCCAGATTTTTCAAAGATATAAGTCATGTTCTCTGCACTTTTTTTTCTTCTTACATCAAGAATCACTGTACTGACACAAACTGACCATGTGCCCTCATTTGATAAGATTTTGTCCCTGCTGGTCCTCCATATAATATGCTCTTGTTTTATTACAGGAAGTGTGTGAAACCCAGGACCAAAATACATTATATTCAGTCATAGTGTTACTTATGATGGAATTATAGAGAAAATAAATAATTCCCCTTGTTGCTGGGGACACCCCCTGCCACCACCCGCCCCACCCCCCTCTACTGAGAACCACTGCCCCTAACTTCTCTACACAGGGTAAATACAGGAACTGAAATGGAGTAACCTGCATTTTTAATGATTGTAAGCACAATAAAATGCTTATTAAATAAATTGCCATAAAAAGCCGCATTGTTTTTTTTTTATTCGGCTGAGAGAAAATCAGTTTTTCCACAAACAGTTATTTACAAATCTGCTATCCACTCACCTTATTGGTGAAATATGATACAACGAAAACGAAGCTAAAGGCGAGGCCAGTCACGTATCTTCTCCACTGCATGTTGACCTGCCGACACACTGCAGCGGGAACATGCTTCCTGCCTTACAAACACCGCATTTGCTACATAAGTAGCTTATTTCAAACTACAGACATTTCAAGATCGGAAACTTCCCTCAGAGTCCATATGACACGTCAAGACGTCGCGGGACAAAGATCGTCTATGCAGGGAGAGTTTTCACTGCCCCAAACCTGCGTCACGCCTTTGCTCATTTTCTGCAGGATTTTTTGGCATGAAAAAACTAATCTAGCAATATCCTTTGTGGTATGTTCTTCTGCTGTATTCGGAAAGTATTAAATATACACGAAAAAAAGAGGAAGTTCACTACTATCAAATATTTAATTAGACTAACATGAACTTCGGGATCTATATGGAGTCCTAGAAGTGGTAAAATGATTAGTTGATTAATCAGTTAGTAAGTTATTTTGCAAACAAAAAAAGCTTTTTAAAAATATATGTATTTATTTATTTTTATATCATATCAATATAAATGGTTTTGGACTGTTGGTTAGAGAAAACAAATTATTAAGGCCTGGACTTTTGGAAATGGTGATGGCCATTTTCCAGTTTATTCTTATTTTCTACAGAGAAAATATTCAGTTGAAAATAGAAATACAAATTAGTAATCATACACATCCACGATGATTAGAGTCATTAGTTGCAACTCAAAGTCAGAGAGAGATCTTACTTAGGAAGTGTATCCCCATAGAGGTACAGCAATGAAGATAGGTGGATATAAATAGCCTGGTTGTTTTGCATTTACGTTTTCAACATTCAAAATTAATTTTCTTGGGAGATCATTTCTCATGAGTGACTTTTTGCCCGGAAAACAGGCGCACTTGACAATGTCAGTCTAATAAACCTAATGAATCTAATTAAGTGAATCTAATGGTTTCTTATTATAAATAATTACAGAGTATAACATGTAACTGAGTCCTATAGATGAACATATTTCTGAACAATTAGATTTAGTAATTAGGATATTAGAGCAATCATAAATCATAAGCATTGTATACACAGTCTGGACACCAGAATATGTTGCCATTAAAAAAAGTTAAATATGAAACTATAATAACGGACGAATCATACTCTAATATCATGTTGTCATTGATAAAAGACACGGTCCTCTATAAAAAGAAAGGTTCTTCTGCTTGGGCGAAATGTTGTGATGCAGTCACGGTGTCTGGAAACAGCATCAGAGTGAACCCTCTTTGTTTTGTGCCAGGGTCAGTCACGTGACAGTGTTAGACAAGTTTCCGTGTTTACAGAGAGGCTGCTCTATGTTCACTCTCTACGGAGGATGGTGTGCAGTCATGGCCTTTTTAAAGACGCGAGAACGACACAAGGAAAGGTTTGTGCTCCTTCACCTCGCGTTAACATGACTTTGTTTCAGGTAGGAAGTCTCTCTCTGCGGGTTGAGCCCGAGCTTTGCAGCAGGAACACTGTTTTTTCTCGACTGGGTGAATCCCATTATAGTAAGGTCAGGCTGCGCCACTCAGCTAATGAGAGCTGCACTGTCTGTGTGATGCGCTGTTGTTGTTGAAAGCAGAGAGATAGATAGACAGAGAGAGAGAGAGAGAGAGATAGATAGACAGACAGAGAGGGCAGAGCAGGAGTTCAGTCTGTGAATGTCAGCTGCTGTTAATCCATTTTTCTTATTGTGTTGTCTGTTCATAGTTAACTATCATGACATGTCCCACGTCATCTCTATTTATAGAAGAGAACAACACATCAAATGCTGAAAGTGGTTCAAAATGACATCATGTCAGCTTAAAAAAAACAACAACCCAAGGCTCTTAAAGCAGTCTCTCGGTCTCAAAGTGGGGTCTGGGGATTCATTTTCACTATAATCCCATCCATTAGTAACACAATGATAGAATGTGTGAGTCATTTGGTCATTGGCTTCATACGCTTTCTATAATAAAACATCCCAAAAAGAAAAGTCTAATAGATGTGGGTCTGTGGTTTAATCTGTGTCAGTTTAGGAGTGCTTGATATGGAAAAAGTGTGAGAACCACTGTCTTAAAGTGCATATTGACTATACAATGGCTGCTGTGAGTAAATGAAAGCAGTATTGAGTACGTCTTTGTTAAACTATGTGCTCCAAATTTACCAGAAGGGTCACATGACTCATCTAGTAAAAGCTTTTAAATTGTGCTGCCTGTGGTTCTGATCTGAAGGGAGGAACTGCATTTACAGTCAGGATGAACTTGGCTGGGAGAGAGAATTGCTCAGCTCTGAAGAATGGAGTCTAAACAATTTCAGCAGCAGCTGTTAAGTGCTGTGTGCAGACACACAATGTGTCTGTTAGTATAGTGTTCAGAGGAATTAGATTTAAAGATTGATTACATTTTCAATTCAATCATCACAGTGTGGTGAGCAGTAGAATCACTGTACTATCAAATTGACATATTAATACAAAGCTTTTTAGATATGTATCATGGGGATGCACCCACGCCTGTTTCTCTTGATACCTCAGCTCATGGTACTGTTTGATACTGAGGACTGATCTGATACCATTGCCCTTTATTTTCCCCGAAGTCTTATATCTATATACCTCACTGCCGGGAACTCATTGGACTAATTTGCATGTAAAGTAACATGACAGCAAAAACACTGAATGTTATAATGTCACTGAAAAAGAAACTGCATTTAAAGGCAAGGCAAGGCAAGGCAGTTTTATTTATATAGCACATTTCATACACAGTGGCAACTCAATGTGCTTTACATAAAAGAAACATTTAACAGAAAAAATTGAAAAAAACATGGAATTTGAGAAATAAAAATAAAACCCAATCATCCAACACATACATACCCCCCCCCCCCCACAAACACACACACACACACACACACACACACACACACACACACACACACACACACACACACACACACACACACACACACACACACACACTAATAATAAAAAAAAGTACAGAAACATAGAAAGAGAGAGAAATAAAATACTATAATAGAGCATTAAAAATAAGATTGCAGCATAAAATAATGATTTGCTTTAAAATCATTAAAAGGACATAGAGTGCAAATGAAAGATTACAATTTAAAGTGCTTTAAAAGAGCTCAATCATAAGCACAGGAGAAAAGAAGTGTTTTTAACCTGGATTTAAAAATATTCACAGTTGGGGCTGATTTCAGTTCTGCCGGTAGTTTGTTCCAGTTGTGTTAAAGGAGTATTCCAGTATTTTTCAATGTAAGTGTTACCATTCTGACTAGTTTATCATGCTGACTTGACTCTTCTGTTGTATAGATTCATGTAAAAGTGTATATATGATAATTATACATTAATCAAACACTTGGCTGATAACTGCAAGGAGATGTACTTCTGGGGAAACCTGCTGACTAACCAAACACTTGTTTGAAAACTAGGGCCCGACCGATACTGGACTTTTGGAGCTGATGCCGATACTGATATTAAGGAGTAAAAAAATTCAGATATATCACCCAATAATTGTATATATAAAGAATATATACATAAACATACATTTTTTGCAATGATCCCTTAAAAATATGATATGTAAAGAAGGCTTGATATTTTACCATTTGACAATTTTATTGTATAAAATATGACATCAGTGCACTGAAATAGTAAACTTCACTGGGAATTTAATAATTCTAAATAACTGTAACTAACTAAATAACATAAGTTAGTTAGTGATGAAGCAAAATGACCTGAAATCTCTGTGTGCTTCTGTGTGTCTGTGGACGCTGTCTGTGGTTGAGTAATACAGTTTGTGGATCAGTGCATCACTAATTGATGTAATAATAAACATAATGGTCCCTGCACTTGTCAATGTAAATAATATCACTAATGATGGCTCCATTAATAGTCGCAGTTAAGCCATGTCAGTGAACTGGAACTGGATCAGCTAAATGGAACACAGCCGTCATTAATTAACGTTATTAGATAAACATATGCTTCTCCCGCTCTGACTTGTCTTATAGACCTTTGCACTGCGGGAAACTCAAGTGTTGATTAGTCAGATCAGTGCTGAGTCAGTGAAATGCTTCACTGGGACACTTCAGCCGTCATTAATGTTATTAGTTACACCTGACCTGCACTTTTCCTGCTATGACAAGTCACAGTTTCTTGCCTTCAGGTTTTCAGGTGTTCATTATAGTGATGCCAACGCTCATGAGCTGCATCGTCTCATATTGCTGCGTCAGCTCAACTCAGCGTACTGCACTGATACGTATATACCGCACTGTCACATTCTCTTCACTTATCAGTAGTCAACATCTATTCACAGTGTGTTTACAGTGTGCTTATGATGCTGTTCTTGAGAGATTTCAAGCTGCTTTCAGAGGTGTTTGCTTTTCTACTAATGACGGTAATGAGCACGTCACACACTTTAAACCCACAGCACTGCTCACAGTACTTTGGTGTGGTGATGCATTGCTAAGCAGATATGTTTCATACTGTAGAGAGCTGCAGCAGACCTGAGTAATGGATCCTGCTGCCTCTCTGAAGTCTTTATACATCATCATTATTTTATAGTTAGTTGTTTGGGAGGTCTGGCAAAAGATGCCTCATGGAGCACTATAGCACGAATAAAATGAGCTGTATGGTAAAATTTTAATGATCCTGATAAAATCAGATAAGCACAATGAAGAGCGGGAGTGTTAGCAGCTTCAGAAGTGCTCTCTGTGTACTTTGGAGGTTGAATTTGATGGGAAGATGCAGCATAAATAAATAAAACATTGAGAAGTTCTGAAAATTGCTGCGTGGTGCAATAGAAAGTCTCAACCAGAAATCATTTTGCGGGGCAACAAGATTTATGGGTAGTGTAGTCTAAATCTGGACCATTACACCATTATTGTCACATATAGTGTATCGCTGAGATATTGATGCTTGAAAATTCTACAGTGCAGTGTTACCCCAAATGAACTTTCCAGCATTTTAAGAGATGCTTTTTAGTCTTACCCAGATTCAGTTGACGTGGTTAATATGCATTTTATTGCTGTGTTTTCAGAGATACTGCAGTATATATGAACCGGACATGTCCTGCCTCTCTTATCACAAACAAAAGAAAGCGTGGGAAGCTGTTTCACACTGTCAAAAAGTGGAGGAAAAAAAACTTCATTCAGCACTACATGTGTAGATTAGCAGTTAACCAACAAGTTTGGTTCCTTTAAAATAACACTGTCCGTGCTGGCCTCATGGTTAAAGTGTGTACCACCAAACCACAATGTCCACAGCTTAGTTCTGACCATTCACACCCCTCTGTCATCCCTTGTTTCCTGTCTTGCTACACTGACTCTCAATAAAGTCATAATGCAAAAAAAAAAAAAAAAACACTTCAAAACATTTCAATGTATACTTAAAAACCTTTCATGTTCAGTGAGACAGTGCTAGTCTGATAAACGGCCTGTGGTCAAACCTGAAGATCCAGCACACAGTACATGTGACAGTATGTGTATATATTTAAAGGACCAATCCAACATTTTTTGACAGTACAGATTCTGGCTAAATTCACATATGTAATTGAAGAGTTTGTCCTAATGAGTAATTCACATTTCGATAATATATGTGTCTAGTTACAGTCCATGAATTAAAAGTTCCATCAATGAGTGTCAGAGTGACAGCAGGTTGCAATCCTGGGTTTTTTTATTTTCGTGGTGCATTGACCCTTCTGTTTACACGATCAACACGCTGTATCTGACTTCTAACTGTTGTCTTCTGTTATTTCACAATCCTGTGTTGTTGTTCTTCTCCAGATTTTCTCTCTTGTTGCTGGATTTGGAGGAATATTATTTTGAACAGCACACTGCGTACCATGTGACCACCAGTTCAACCAAGGAGAGGTAACCCAGATGATTAATAATATGAATCATCATAATTACTGTACTGTAACATCAAAGACTGTAGATGCTGTTTCTTCCTGAACTTTTGACAATAGGTTCATCAAAAAAGTAAAAATGGTTAAAAACCAAAATGTTGGATATGTTAGTTGCTGTTTCATTGTAATGATGATTTGCAGTGTTGTTATGTGAGGCCTCTGACTCTTTAAAGCTTGTTTTAACTCTTTTGGTCTGCAAAGAGCAGCTGATCAAACATGATCTTATCCTGTTAGGAAGGCTTGAGCAAACTAAAAGAAACTCAACAACCTCACAGAACAAGATGCACATGAATTTGAATATAAGTTGTGTTTACACAGTGCCTCTTGTGATTGTATCCACCTGAGGGAGGAAAAGTGGTAATGAACCTTTACAAAAATCACTGTAAAGCATAGAGATGCACCAATCTGACTTTTTCAATCCAAATTCAGATACCTGGGCCTAGACTTGGATCATTCTTTTATGTGTAAGGAAACATCTGGCTTGACTTAAACATTGCTTTCCTTACATTTTAAAACAAATTGTAACATATATATAGATTTATTAAAAGAATATCAGATTAGCCCGCTGTCACCGTACCTGATCCAGCTATTTATGCTGACTTTTCAAAAAAAAAAAGCTGTTGAAACTTCCCTATAGCTGTTTCTTATTGTGCAAAGTATGAATTCATATATCGGGTTAGAGTTGTAGGATCCTTTCTGCATTCTTATTAGCATTAATGTGGTTATATTAAATTGAAGGGGGTTGTTGTTTACAGTGTTTTTCCTTTTTTTCCTTCCAGAAAAATTAGAGGCTCGTTCAAGGTCTGCTCCAGATCAGTCATTTTTGATCCAGAGGATCTCGCAGAGCCAATTTTAAAGGTTTGTTTAAATCCAACTGAACTGGAAATTGTGTATAAAAAGAAATGAAGTTAGCAGTTGCAGCACTACAATATACAAATTAGAAAAGCAGAAATGATAAGAACTAAAAATATATATGCAGATTGAGCAGAATGAAATATAACATACTAAAATGAAAAAAGCTCTTTGCATGGATGTTGTGTTGTACGTTGAATGTCTGTCTTTAAATCAGCTGTTTGTAAATCATCGTACATCCTTTCCTGTATCTGCAGATTCTTCTTCGAGACTGTAAGAAGATTGAGTTTGTGGAGAAAGAGACCAACCCCTTCAATGAGTGAGCATGGCTTCAGCTCTGCTATTCTATCTGATCTTTATTTAGTCAGTCTAACTGGTTTTGTCACGTCAGACTGTCTGTGATCTTAAGCAAAGCTGAAGTTGGTTATTGTACAGTGTTACACAGAATCCCAATGTTTCAATTGTGTTATAATATTGGATTCAAAAAAACCTTTTAAATATTATTATGCAATGGACTAAAGTGATATGTTGTTCTCTTTGTCTTCCTTATAGACCTAAACCATCTAAAATCTCTATTTTATGTGGACAGGTGAGTTATTATTTTAATGAAGATATATCTTTTTATTTATTGATCTATAAAGATGCATTGTGTACCAAATTAGATTTACTAGATTTAGTTATTTCATGTATTATTATATATTATTGTGACAGGTCTTCAAAAGTAAACCACTTCCATTTTCACTTTCATTGCAGGTTATTTACATTAAAGAAAGCAATGTCATAGCACCTCACAGAACTGAAAGGGTGAGTCAGCCAATTCTAAGCATGGGGGAGGGGGGGTCTCCTGATGTTTGTATGCTCTCTGTTTGCACACATGTGACTGTGCTCTTTGCTGTGTTTGTACTATGATAATACATCCATGCAATACCTGAAGAGCAAGTCTGTGCATTCATCATGCTGCAGTTCATTTTTAGTTTCGAAAAACATGTTCTGGCTGAACTGAGAACAGTGATCACAGGCTCAGATACTTTGCTGCCTTGTATTTGAGGCATCACATTTAACTACATGGGAGGTTCAGTCCAGTTTTTTTAAGCTAATCCTGACACATAAAACAGCAAATTCTTACTTAGTATGTAATTATGTCAACATTAAGATCTCTACTGATTTGGATAAAGATGTATTTAACCCAAAATATTTTCAGAGAACAGAGAAATGGCTTCAAGATGTGTTTCTGCCTTTAAATGAATCATTCTTCTGTCATTGAATAAAGGAGACAAAGACGATGACCTTTCAGCTGGAGGGTTGGAATAAAACAGAAGATATTGTTCAAACATTACTTCAGGTATGTAGCAATTTAAATAAAAGAAACCCAATAGTGGCTCCAAGCCTGAGAGGAAATTTCCAACTTTCTGTGTTAACACAGCGACTCGAGAATAGAGCGGAGCGTAATTCTTTAATAAGCTAAGTTGTGACATAATCAGCCAATCTTTCTTTACAAGAGAGACTGAAGAGTACATGAATTGGAGTACTTAATGCTCTGGTATGTGTTGACTTTGTTTTGCTCCTTTTTTTCAATTTGGTCAATGTTGCAGCTCCACAGAGCATCCTGTCTGGACAAGCTTGGAGATCAGACTGCAATGGTGAGTCAATCAGTGCTAATAGGAGGCATTGTAAGGCCTGAAAGATCATTCTACAGTGCTTGATTTTTAGGTATTGATCACATAATCTGATTATACATTTCTTCATTTGTCTTTCTAGATTGCAGCCAATTTACAATCACGACTGGCAAGATCATCATTTGACAAAAACTGGTATGTTGACATCAAGCATCGAGCACCATTACAATAATATAATTATCAAAAAATAAGAGACTACAACCATATTGGGCACATGATCTAAAGCTTTCAGAGTGTTGCTGAGAAGCCTCACATGGAGTGTTCAGTGGAGATGGTCATGCCTCTGGTGTGCAACCCGGGCCACGTCTGCATAACAGATGAAAACCTCTACTTCCAGCCCCTCAATGGATACCCGGTGAGCTGACAAACCTGTGTGGACAGGCTGCGACCACAATACAAATAAATTAAAGGTCAGGTTCATAATATTGTTTTTCTATGACTTCTCATTCCAGGAGCAGGTGATTCAGATCAAACTCAATAAAATCAGGCGAATCTACAAAAGAAGACATGGACTCAGACCACTGGTGAGTACATTACTGTGAGTGCTGTAGCTGCAGTTTAGTATAGAAGCAGGTTAATGATGTGTTCATGTGTACGTGTCTCTCTTCACTCAGGGTCTCGAGGTGTTCTGTACTGAGAACGACTTCTGCTCTGACATCTACCTGAAGTTTTACAACACGGCAGACAGAGATGAAATGTATTACTACATCGCCACGTTCCTGGGTAAGAAAACTTGGAGCCAGTAATGAATCTGTGTCTTCATTTCCCAAAATATCTTCTCTTAAACTCCACAAGATTAACAGTATTTAAGTATGCAGCATTATTCCAATATCATTGGTATTAGCCTTTGGGGAAACCCCGTAACACACATACACATGTACTAACTGGAATGTTTTTCTTTCTCAGAGAACCACATTACAGAGCACACAGCAGAGAGTTACATGCTGCAGTGGCAGCGTGGCCATCTGAGTAACTATCAGTATCTCCTCCACCTCAACAACCTGGCTGACCGCAGCTGCAACGACCTCTCTCAGTATCCTGTCTTCCCCTGGGTCATCGCCGACTATACGAGCCCGCAGCTGGGTGGGTCAACAGCAGAGGCAAATGTGTACAGAGTAATATACAACATACTGCAGAGGCCTGATGTCCTTTTCACCTCTGATGATACCATTAATGTATTGCTATGTCTGTTAGCTTAGCCATTAGAGCAGTAGAGGTTAGGGTTAGTGTTAGGTTTTATTCACACTATGGGGATGTTGACACTTGGTTTTAAAATGCCTTTCAGTTATCTGAACACAAGTGGACAGCTAAGACACATCGCCATTCACACACTTAGTGTCTGTCATGTGTTTCCCAGCTGACCACATGTGTTCAGATGTCATCACTATCTACGTCACTTCTGCTTAAAGGTCAAAGAACCCCTTGCACAATTATTACATCAGTCTTTTTCTAGCCAAGTGCCACATTTGTCTCACACAAACTAGCCAAGAAAAAAAAAAGTTTCATGAGCTAATACACATGTTCAGGCTATTCCAGCTGTTGAGACAAAGGGATGCAGGAAGTCATTTGATGTTGGCACCCTGTCACCAAAACAGCCATCACATTTTTGGATTGATGATGTGTTTTCCTGTTAAATTCTTGTAGGGGACACATGTGGTCAAATGTGTCCTCAGCAAGTGGTTTGAGTGATTGGATCACAATTTTGTCTCTGAGGTTTTCTATTCTTGTATTTAGTGCTGTCCACTTATGAACCTATCACACACATTTTAAAACCAAGTGTGAACAGGGTCTATAATCACACATTTTAAATACGTATCCGATGTTAATGAGTATTCTCCCTCTCAGATATGACAAATGCCGCCACATTCAGAGACCTGAGCAAGCCTGTGGGAGCCCTAAACAAAGAGCGACTGGACAGACTGCTGGTGAGACAGACAGTAGAAAACTCATACAATAGATAAAGTCAGTGTGGTTTTTACTGTATTATGGGCATCTTTCTTTCTCTATTTGTACTTCAGTTGAGTTTTTGTTGATGTTTCCGTGTTGCTGTATTAGAATGTCCTCAGTAACCACCGACCTATTATCTTGCCCTCAGTCTCGCTACAGAGGCATGCCCGAGCCTCGCTTCATCTACGGCAGCCACTATTCATCTCCAGGCTACGTCCTTTTTTACCTGGTCAGGATCGGTATGTTACACTATAACAATACCAATACACACAAAGTACCATGCATGAAACCACAGAACACACAGGCTGTATTCAGTGTGTTTATACGTGGCCAACCACTATTGATTGTGATTGTGTGTGCTGTAACAGTGCAGTCAGGGTTTGCTGTAATCTGAGGTTTGTTTAGTACAAAGCCAGTCAGTCCGCTATCATGACATTCAAATACTTCAAGTCAAGAAGGAGGAAATTCTCTAAAGAACATGAAAGGAAACAGTTCATATGAGTACAGAATTTGTTGATTTGTTTCTGCTGAAGTTTGTTTTTATCTTCCAGATGATATTTTGTTCATACTTCTTGTCTTCTCCTCTGCAGCTCCAGAGCACATGCTGTGTCTCCAGAATGGCCGCTATGACCACGCAGACCGCATGTTTAACAGGTATTGTTCCTGTTATTATTGTTATAGGCTACTGTTTGTGTGTATTGTCATTGTATCCCGCAGTGAGACAACAAAATACAATAAACTGTAGCTAAATTATTTCTGTTGTGTCAAAAACTGTGAAATTAAATGATTACTTATCTTGCCTATAACTAAAATCATGTTTTATGCTTTAAGTTGTTCACTCATTGTAAATATGTGAGCTGAAGTTATGTCCTGTGTGGCATGAGACATGTTTCTGTGTTACATAGCTAACTCTAAACAATGACTCAGTGTGATCCGTGTTCAACACCATGAGAATGCTGATACTGACTGCTGGACACAGTTCATTTCAACAGGACTGTGATTTAACAGCATTGAATGTGATTCAATGCTGTTAAATCACAGTCCTGTTGAAATCATGCCTGAACAGCATGTAACAACTAAACTTGTGATTACAGTATTTCTTTAATCGATTTGACAGTTTCTGGATATAACAATAAAATGCCAAATTATAAATGTGTGAAAAATGGAGGAAATGTGATGATTAATCTGTAAATTAATCACATTTTAATCTTATAAATGACCAAATTAAATTCAGTACTAAGATTATTATTATTTATCTTGTTACAGCATAGGTGAAACATGGAAAAACTGCTTAGACGGGGCCACAGACTTCAAAGAGGTAAAAATATCAATCTATCTATACATTTTATTGTTATGTTAAGTGAGACACTAAAGGGCCATATTCACCAAATACTTGTTTTGAGTGAAGAGTTTATGCTATAATGTGGCTAAAATATGTAAAAAATGATAAAGTTGTTTAACTGTAGGTGTAAAGTCATTCAGGTTTCCTTCATTAATATATCTCTGTGCTTCTCATAGATGGGACCTTTTTGCCTGTGTAATAGTTATTTGTTGGCATGGTTGCCATGGACATGTGAATTTAGTGCATCGAAATCTGTGCCATGTCCAATGAATGTCTTAACCTGCACACACTCCCTTATTCCCCTACTTCCCTTTATTTGATCACTCCTCACTTGACCCAGATTCTATTCTTGTCCGCCATCATGAAAGCTGTCCCAAAGTGCTTATTTCTCCTCTGAGTAGTGAGGAGGGATGTGTGAGGAGCCATGAGTGAGGACACCAGAGCAGCCTTTACCAATGTCTTTGACTGACCGACATACGTCATAATGTCACTGAATTGAGAAAGATTACAAATTCAACTTAAGTGTATCATTTATATACTGAGCAGAGATGGTACGCAGTATAAATACAGACAATACAAGTTTTTATTCATGAACAGGTGTTTGTCAAACAGGTGCAGCTGCAGAGAGAAAACACTGCTGCTCAGGCAGTAATACCTTTGCACCTTATATTAGTATATTAGCACAGTGTGTATGTATGCAGACACTAACTCTATTAGAAGTCTGTACAGCTGTGATCTTCATTTTCTCTCTCCTTGGATGGTCTTCCTGGCAGTGCAGTCTGTGGAGTGTTGATGGACTGTATGTTATCTGACTTATCTCTTCTGTCATGCAGTTGATTCCAGAGTTTTATGGGAGCGACTCCAACTTCTTGGAAAACAGAATGAATCTCGATTTGGGCAGAAGGCAGAACGGAAGCTTAGTTTGTGAAGTCACCCTCCCACCATGGGCCTCAGGTAACTTCCTGTTGACCATCTGATGATGATACACATCCAAATTCTGTCTGTATCATCCTGTCATACTGGTCATTTTGTGAAGCGGTAGGGTTTATTGCTCTTTCAGGTTATGTATATTTGTCATCTTTTGTCATCACACCAGATGCCAATGATTTTCTTCAAAAGCACAAGACAGCCCTGGAGAGTCAGTATGTATCAGAGCACCTTCATGAGTGGATCGACTTGGTGTTTGGCTTCAAACAGAGAGGCAGTGAATCTGTGGCAGCACACAATGGTAAAATACATAACAGCTAATTTTTAACATCAAATCTACCAAAACTGAACAACGGCTAATATTTATCTGATTGTCTTTCAGTGTTTCACCCCCTGACCTACGAAGGCGGCATAGACTGTGACAGGTATAACATAAAAATTCCTCAAAGAACTAATCACTCCAAATGATTTAACACTGCATCATGAACCTAACTTTCACCTTCATGTCTGTGAGAAGCATCGAGGACCCTGACCAGAGAATCGCCATGCTGACACAGATACTGGAGTTTGGCCAGACGCCCAAACAGCTGTTCATCACCCCTCACCCTCAGAGGATCACGCCCAGGTTTCATAACATCACTCGAAGCTCCAGCCTCAACTCACCTGTCAGCGAACTGTCTCCAGGTAAGAAACACACTACCAACAGAGCAGAGTCATGCCACCACAGTGATAAGACGAGTGATCTGATATTGAGCCCAGTTTTTGGTGAATAGAGAACTGTCTTTTTTTTTAAAAATTGTTCTTTGTCATGTGCAAAAACTCTCATTAAAGCAAATAGGAGACAAAAAGATATGCCAGGAAACATCCACAAACATCTAACACATAGTTTAGATGTCATTTTTTATATTTCCTGCGTGTATCTCAACATACCCACACAGCCGGTTTCTCTCTGTTGTTTTTAGCCTCTCCTAGTGAAGACTCGTCCTTTGAAGACCTGACAGAGGAGAGCAGGAAGATGGCCTGGTCAAACATGAGCAATCTGAAACCAGTGACCAGCCACAGGATCCATAAGGAGTAAGTCAGGAGGCGTCCAGCTGGCTGCAGTGAGGACAGAGTACAAATCAAACTGCATATCCCCATATAACTGTGTAGAGTGAAATGAAATCTCTGGTACGAATATGAGGAAGTGCATGCAAAGCAAGAAGACAGCAGGCAGCTGCAGCAGCTTCATGCTTTTTATACTTTTGCAGTTAATACATAGTTTTTAAAATAGAAATGTGTTAAAATGTATTTGAGGACACGTTTTAATCGAGTGTTAAAGGAGGAGCAGCTGAGGACAGGTGGCTGTGGTAAAAAATTAACTACTTATATAATCAGTTATTTGGTAGAAACATTTTTAATTTTCTTTTCTTGCATGAGTTTTTCAGGATATTCAGGTTTTTGTAGGTGTTTTTAAATAATGACGTCCTTCTTCTGAATGTGCAGGGCGGTGACAGGCATCACTGTGACTCGAGACGGATCAGCTGTTTTCTCCACATCTCAAGGTCGGGGAAACATTTCTTTTACAAAGTCAGTGTAGATTACAGTTGAGATGACAAAAGGACAACTTTACCGTTTCCTCATGTTGACTATGTCGCTGTTTATTCCAGACTCAACACTTAAAATGTTTTCCAAAGAGATGAAGGACTTCCAGAGAAGCATGTCTTTCTCTAACATGGTATGCAGCTGTATTTACTTTCACTTTTCTCTCTTGTGTTGCTTTCTGTTATATTCTTATTCTCTCTGAACTGAACTTCTTGACTGTTTTCAGGCTTTATCATCATGTTTGACGCTGGCAGATGGTAAAACTGTGGTGTGTTCTTCGTGGGACAACAATGTGTACGTATAAAAAAGAGGAAAAAAAGCCCATGTTTGAATTTGTTTTACAGTAAAACTTTGGCTGACCCGCACTTTCCTCTTCTGTAGTTATTTCTACTCCATCCCGTACGGCAGGCGACAGGACACGCTGATGGGTCACGATGATGCCGTCAGTACAATGTGTTGGTTTGACGACAAGCTCTACACGGCATCCTGGGATTCCACTGTCAAGGTAAGTTCAAGGCTTTGATAATGATGCAATAACATGATTTTATTTGGTATTTTATCGTCTGATTGACAGTTGTGAACAGTTGAGAACAATGAATTATGTGGTTGATATCGCAGGTCTGGCACTGTGCTTCTGATAGCTTATCCAGTCACAAGAGATCCCAGTTTGAGTTGCTGGCTGAGTTGGAACATGATGCTGGGGTGAGTGAGGATGCTAAACTGTGGTTTATACTGTACTGTAAGGTTACTTATAAGCTGAAGAAATGTGTCTGTATTTAAACCATTTATAATATCCTTGATTCATACTGAAGAAATTGAGTTTAATGGGGTCTGTTTCAATGCCGGTTTGGCTGTTAAGACTTGTGACTCAACATGTCTTTATTATCAGGGTGGAATTTTATTTTCTCTCATACTGTTTAATAGAAAACTACGTGTTTTAATGTTATGTAAGTATGGAATAATAGAAATGACGTTCACCTTTGTAAGTAATGCTTTAAAAAGTTAAAACCCTCTTTAAACCAGATTTTCTTACATAAACATGTTTATCAGACACTGAAAAATAAAAGCAGCGCTGCAAATGAACAAACATGTTTTCTGTCTGTTTAATGACCTCTATCACTCTCCTCAGGTGAACACTATCGGTCTGAATCCAGCAGGGACTCTGCTGGTGTCTGGCTGTAAGGATGGGACCGTCAGCATCTGGGACACCAGCAGTTATGGAACACTTCAGCAAATCCACTGTCACGACGGGACCATCCATCACATGGCCTTTAGTCCTGGTATGTGTTCAACCACTTATGTTCTATACACTGGAGAGAAAGTCTTAGAATTCAACCTTATGTGAAAGTGTTAGGTAGGGCTGGGCAATATTGACCAAATACCTCTATCAGTATTGCAACAGTATTGTAGGGGACAGCTGGTCTGATAATCTTCAAAAATTGGATCATTTTATTGTAAAGCAGCCTTTAAAAACCAGTAAAAGGCAACACTTACAGCATATCATGATATTAGGATCGAAATGTAAGACAATACCTAGTCTCATACCATGACGTCAATAAAATATCAATATATATATACTGTATGTAATCTACCTTATTGATTGATAGCTTCACTTCATCAGAGCCCACAGACTGCCTTTCAGGTCAGGGAAATGATTTTTTTTCTTCCAAGATCATTACAGTAATTGTTTCTGCCTCGCTCTTTAAGCACCTTATTACACCTAACAAAGCATTTCAACACTGTATCAAAGTGGCATATGTTTGATTTGTTTTGCTGTATTAGTCAAAGGGACTTTCACTGGCAAGACAAGGGAAATTAGTTTGCCAAGATTACAGAAGTGGACATCTCAGTTTTCCTTTTTTATCTTTGACTAAACACCATTGTTAGTCATCAGAGCTGTACTGACAAATCACATGAAAATGATCGGGGGATCTGAAAGTGCTGTTTGAAGATCTGAGCAGTGTGATCAATCTGCCCCCTTTTGAGACAGATGAGACATCAACCTAAACTAGCCCAGTCTTGCAATCTTATAAAGCTGAAATAGTGTTTAATATGACAGCAATTGCCTAGAAACCATGCCAGACTTTAAAGGTAAAATATGGATTTTTTTTTTTCTCGTCCTCAGACAGTAGACACGTTCTCAGTGTTGGTGCTGACTCCTGCATGAAGGTTATTGATGTTCAGACGGGAATGGTGATCTCATCTGTTAAATCTGAAGTGGAGCAAAGGTAAGCTCCCAACAACTGCAGAGCATGAAAAAAATCTCACCTCAAGTTACAGTTTGACAGAATGTTCTTGAAAAGCCAGAACGTTCTAAAATATCTAATTAGATTACTATCTTTTTTCCATTATGAAGTGACAGTTTCTTTGTTCTTGATTAATACAGGATTAGGACTCACATATGTACAGTATATAGTGCAAACTGGAAGTCAGCAGGATGTAGGCTGTGATATTTGTGTGTGTTTGCAGGTGTTTCTGCTGGGATGGGTGCTCAGTGCTGTGTGGGGGGCAGTCTGGTGACCTCCTGCTGTGGGACCTGCTGAGCAACACAGTCACTGCCAAGATCCCAGCTCACTCAGGTACACATTATTATCCCAAGACTGAAAAGTATTGTGTTGCTGTCCTCTGGTTAAATGGTTCAAGCC
Organism: Scomber scombrus; assembly: GCF_963691925.1. NCBI lineage: Eukaryota > Metazoa > Chordata > Actinopteri > Scombriformes > Scombridae > Scomber > Scomber scombrus. The sequence goes on from NC_084989.1 coordinate 8,506,812, forward strand.
TGTTTCACCTCTGACTGCACCCAACAGTGACAATGATGTCACTGGGTGCTGGACCTTTACATCACCACAGCAAGGCGACAAGTTAAACCACTAGAGGTCAGAATAGACAAGCTTTTAAGGGGTGTTAAGTTACACTTTAAATGTACTACCTGTGTCCATTCCTCCTGCCTGCAGTCATTTGTTATCTCTCTGCCAAAGATGGGAGGCAAGTTTTTCCATTAGCTTTTCTCTTCTTCCCCCATCTGTACTCTGAAAGCTTTAGCTGTATCATTAGTAGGCAGTAGTTTTGTGCCAGAAGCAATTTTCCTTTTAGATAGAAAGCAAAATCAGATTGGGTGGATTGCTCGCCAACTACGACGCAGTGTTCTGCAATAAAGTACGAAGCAAATGCCAGAAGCTGTAAATCTTTGTTTGTCATGTAGCAACAATTTCATGAGGTAAACATGCTACCAGTAGCAGTAGAGAAAAGTTGTTTAATGCTTTATGAAGTGGATTCCATCTACAGTGATCACAGTTACAGTGTTCAGTTGCTTATATGCATCAAAAAGCTTTGGACAGAATCATTCTAATACAAATGCTGTTAGGTAATTTATCTATAGTAATCAAGTAGTCTGCTTCCAGTGTTCATTTTGGGGGTTTTCAGACATGACAACATATGGATTGCAGCACCTGTTATTGCCTTGTCGTTCCAGCTGCTTCCAGCTGTTACCTGAGGCTGATGCTGCGTGCAGATTGAAATTATGATGGGAAAAAAGTAATTTTCCCTTATTGAAAAAGGGAGTCTCTTTGAAGCTTATGACAAACTGCCAATGAGATGCAGCTGGGAAATAACAAGTGGACTGAATTTTCTGTTTTATTACTGTGTATTCATGTAATAAGTATTTTAAGATGGTATTAGATGGTAATTGCATTAGAAATTGGGCGGTGACATGGTTATAATAATCATTCACATATAGTAATCAGTTTCACCCCAACAGATGTGATTACTATAGGCACTTTCCACTGTACTAACAAAAAAAATGTGATCATTATTGTCTTTGCCCAGGTGCGGTCACGGCCATGTGGATGAATGAGTTGTGCACCACAGTGATCACAGGCGGAGAGGACAGACAGATGATCTTCTGGAAGCTCCCGAGTTAAAGAAACTGTCTTTATAAGAAGACTTCCAGTGCAATAAACTGGACGACACTGGCCAAGTATCCTGCAGACTACAAGACCCAAGTAACCGACTCAGAACAGAGACTTGTTTAACTGCCGTTAAGACTCCAGAACTTACTGTAAAGGTTCAGTATCACACAGCAGCTGGAGCAGGGGGACAGTCAAAGTCTCAACAGTTCTCTGTCAAAAATTCAAACAAAAGGTCATGTAAGTCAGTAATTGCTTTCTGCATATTGAGAGAGAAAATGTCCAATTGCAGTTTTGTGCATAAGAACAGGAAACTACTAAAACAGTGTACACGCCTTATTTTTCACTTTTTTTGTTTTTGTTTTCAGTGTATTCTGCGATTGTTTGTACTTTCGTTTCCTCAGTATGATGTATCATGTTAAACTGCTTCTTTTTAAAAAAAAATTAGTGATCATGTTTCTGTAGCTTTATGTGCATTGTTTTATTCTGTGAAGTGGACTCATGATGTGTGTCACAAGCTTCAGGCTGCTCAGGTGTTATCATTACCAAATAACACTGACCTTTAAAATGTATCTTTCCTGTCTGTTTTGTTACCATCTCTTCAGCCTCAGAGATTTCCACAGATTGTTTAAGCTTATTACAGTATGCTGAGCTGCACAAGTTGCTACCACTAATATAGTATTATAACCACAAAGCAGTCTAAACAACTGTTTGCAAAAGTCCTTTAGGCAAATTGAATAGAGGTAATGTAAGTGTCTGAAAGCATAAGAATAAGAGGACAAATTAAAATGAAAGCTGGACTATCTATATCTAATATTTTATATAGACTATAATAGTGGCCGTACAAAAATGTACTTCTTGATGGAGAACATTTTCATCTTCACAGACTGAAATTATGTCTGTTATAATTGCTTCTAATAGTGGTTAATGTGTCCACACACAACATAAACGCTATCGCTGCTCTGCCTAACTTTCCAATTCCTTTTTTAATTCACTTATTAAAGAAACAAACCCCAGATTCCAAACAAACCGAAATAACTACAGACAGGATCAGAGGTCATCCTGGAGTAACGAAACAACACGTTGTGTAGTAAACATTGTTTTATATACAAAAAATAAAGCACAATATATAATATACACACTTTAAACATTATGTTAACTTTCAGATTTGGTTACTGGCACTAATCAATTGAAAATTAGACATTTCTTTATCTTGAAAGCAAAAAGGTTACAAAGTGAAGATCATTAGATTATAATTACATTTCCATTAAGGTTGTGCAACTTTCCATAACATCTTATGGGTTTCAGTTAAATGTCTGTGCTAAAGACCTTGCATCATTTATCCCGAGGCTTTGGTGTTGGAATGGACCACAAGTCAAGCATTTCACAACTCCCCTTGTGAATATATTACCATTTGAGACTTTCATTAGCCAATGAAAAGTGGAACACACTAATTGAATCAAATGTGAAATGGTGAAGCTCAAAGACTTCACACATCTCAATTCCCTTGCTCTGCCTGTGGACGAAAGACAGAAAAAAGACACGTTAATACTATTCTAGAGGCTCATTAGTGTCTCCGCTAGATTAAATGTTCTAGAACAATGCTACTTTATCTACAGAAGTGAAAAGGTCACTTGAATTACTTAGCTTTTAAAAAACTGACAAATTCAGGCTTATTTCCAATTGTTCACAGCTAAATCAATAACTAAACAATTTGAAATAACTCAGCAGCTATTCCTCTATGAAGACTGTTGCCTCAATGTGAAAACTTTACCTTGAGTTTACGTAAATTGCCAAAGAGTCTGAGCAGCTTCGGTGTTGGTGGTTTCGGTCCGAAGAGAGTGTTGCCTTTTGGCTTATCCTCCTTTCCCCCTGCAGGGCCTTTAGCTTTGACCAGTTTCCTGTACAATCACACATACACACAAAATCCTTAATGAGCCTCATTTTATGTACAGTAGTATAACAAGGATTTTAAATGTCACTAAAACAACCATAATCACAACAAAACCTCTACATACTTGAGAGAAATTTGACCAAAACTCATCTTTCTGTTGTTCAAGCAAAGTTAGAATATCACTCACCTTCCCTTCCTGGCCAACACTTTCTGAGACTCTGGGTAGTGGACAAGAATATCAAACAAGTCTTTCTTTTCCAGGACAAAGAGGTTAGCAAAGCCATGCGCTTTTACGTTAGCTGTGCGCCTGTTTCCTCCATCTTTAGCAGACTGTAGTAAACTGTGACAAATGAAAGCAGAAATAAACCATCTGTCAATAACTAACAATGAGTCGAGTTTGAGTTTTTTAAGTTGTATAACTAGCTAAAAAAAAGGTACTGTTGGCATTCCATACAATTGGAAATGCATAGGATAAATAAACAATGTAATTTAGTGCAACTGCCCTGTGATATGCACTACTTTTTTTTAAGGTGATAGAATTCTGAAAACTTAAATTTGCAGGATGTAGGTTGTTCTTTAGCATACTTTGATACGTGGAGCATCTTTTTCATATGTTAATATAACCGTACTGTAACAACAGAGCAGCATTATTAGCTTGAAAATCCATTTATTCTCATTACACCCATAAAAAGACTTGTAAATATTAAAGTTTGGTGTAATTTAGCTTTAGATGAGAAAAATACAAGATTAGATGCTCCTGCAGACTAACCTGATTTCTCCAAACACACTGCCAGCCTTCAGGGTGACAAACACAATACTGTTGTCGGGTCCTCCCACCACCTGCACCGCTCCACTCTTGATGATGTACATCTCTTTACCGATGTCACCCTGCAGAGGAGAGCACAAGAAAGATGTCAGCGTTACACTCAGATACACAAAATCTTGATCATATTGTTTGGGGGTTTTGCTTCATGATCATCAATCTTTTAACACACACACACACACACACACACACACACACACACACACACACACACACACACACAAATACTCACTTTTCTCACGACAAAATCTCCTGGTAGATAAACAATAGACTTGAGTCTCAGCAACATGTCCACCAACATCTGCTGGTCACAACCCTGAAAGAAACAATATCAGTATGCTGCTGTATTATCATACTGTTTGACTCCATATTTTGGTTAAATATTGAAATACATTCATTGTTTCTCAGCCATTAGGTTTTTACACAACAGTGTCATCTGATTTCATGTCTGTGTGTACTGATTGTGTAGTGTGTCATCTTGGTGTTCGCTCTCTAATGCAAGGACACGGTAAACGTTGAGACACCTGAAACAGTGCGATCTTCTGGAAAGTGCCCAGGTTGATGTCCACAGCGATGGCCGTTTTCATCACCAGAGGCATCTTATCCAGCAGCTCACCCTCATCTAAAAGTGACAAACAAGTAAACAGGTAAACATGCTATGTTTTTTTAAAAAACGGATTTTTGATATGTGATTTTGTGATTACAACTAAGCACAGCTTGTTCTGTCAATGTAACAAAATTGTGATCATGAAAAAAACAGACCAAAAAAAGAGAGTAAACACATGCCCTCTCCAGTTTTCTGTAGTACGGTATCCTGCTTTATGGAGCAACTATTCTTATAAGAGTTTCATCAGTTTGGTTTTCAGTAGAGTTTTAGTGTCTCATCAGGTTTCTTGGCTAAAGGGCTTTGAAACTGAGTTTTAAAGTTTTAAAAGCTATGCCACCAAATGTCATCGTAGAGGTTCTAAACGCTTTAGTTCTGTCACAACTTGGTTAAGGTTTCATGATTTGGTCCACTAATTCAATGAAAGAGATAAAAAATATATAAGAAAAAATACATACTAATGGTAATCCAAAAAATGAAAGAAAGAAAAGACTCACCCAACATGCCCTGAGCAGTCCAAGTGTAGTTGTACCACATCCTGACTCTGTTCTGGACTTGCCTGGTGATCGAATATGTGTTCATATAGTCAACACAGCCGTCCATCGATGCCCGGAAATATGCCTGACCTGCTGTTGCGGCTCCTATGACATCTCTCATCTGAAAGAACGAAAGAAAGAAATGGAGAGTGTTAAGAATACGTTACATAGATAAAACTAGATAATAATTCTTAGTAACAAACTGAATGACAGGGACGACTCTAGTGGTCTTTGATCCTCAAACAGTTGCCACATGATAGATTTATGAGTCTTCCTACCTGTCCAATCAAACTGGAGAACACAAAGACACCAGTGAAGAAGTTAATCATCTGAAAGCTAATCTCAAAGACTGTTGTAGGCTCTGGAAGACCCCCAATGTTGATCAGACTGCGGACAGCAAAGTAGTAACAACGCAGGTACCTGTGAGGGGACAGTAAGGAATGAAAAATTACAGGCAACATGCAGTAAAGCACCTTCATTTCATTTTGATAAACATACACATTTAGCGGCATTTAGAGAAACACATGAAATAATTAAACCAAGGTTACAACACAGTGATGGTGTAACAGTGGTAAAAGCTACATTTTCCTAATACACTTTACACATTTCCTTCTTAAACAAAACTGGATCAGATTAGATTCTTGCTGTGGTGATGCTATAATTGTTTGGTATTGTATGCTAGGGATCTTTGGGTAACGTGAGATGCTTTCTCTGTGTTGGCGAGGTTTCTAGGGTGTCAGTAGGTGGTTGCTATGGTGTTCTGGTTGTTAGGGCATTTCCAGATAAGCTGCGCCTGAAATCACTCATACTGCCCTTATATAATATATATATTTGGTAATTTACTCTAAAATAACTATGACTGGAATTGTCATATCTATAAAATGTGACTTGTTGTATTGTGGGATTATTAGTGGAAAGCAGTGTACATGCAATGGATGCAAAACATTTTATTCCATTGTGAGAATTTTGTGAGGTGCTGTATAGAGCTTCAATTTCACATTTGTAATTTGGACACTTAAAGAAAACAGCAAACAAAATAAAAATTATAAAATGCATTATATAGTAAATAGAGTGATTTCATACTCAGCCATAGAGAGACTGCATAACATTTTCAGCACCTTGGACAGAGGCTTTCAGTGTTTCAGTACCACGGAGAGAGACAGAGATTTGACCTTAATGTTGGTGTGAAAGCACCATGGAGAGCTCCAATGATAAAAGCACTTTAATCATAAATAAACATAAACAAGACAAATGTTAAAAAAATACGTACGCTGATCCATCTCCATTATACACCCATAAGGATGATCCTAGACCCTGGCTCACTGAGGCAACATAGTATATACAGGCATTGAGATGCAGGACGTAGAGCAGGTAGCCTGTGGTGCGAGCAACTCTGTAATCGGAAAGAGAGCGATAGAAAAAGAAAATAACGATTAGATCAAATAAAAGAGAATAAAGATGTATTTATGTATGTGTAAAGTACCAGTCAAAATGTGGACATGTCTTCCTATTCTCTTGGATGAGAAAATGTGTCAACATTTTTGACTGTTACTGTATATATATTGCTGTGAAACCAGCAGAAGACACATAATGTTGAGAAAATGTTATGATAACTAATTCAGCATAATATGAATGATGTTAAAAAAAAACATCTTTGATAACAATGACACAATGACGACAGTGGCTCAATAACAAGCAAACACAGTAGATTATTTGGTTTTGAAAACTGCTAACAGATGTGTTCTTTTACTCATATTCCTAACAATTAAAAAAAAAAGTAGCCTTTGCACTAAAAACTCAATAAAAGCAATGTTAATCTCTATCACAGCTCGTTTTACATTACTCCTGTATTTCCTCCACAAGCATGTACCTCCATATGTAGGCCTTTGCCATGATACTCTCCAGCCGATCGCTGAACTCAAAGAAGGAATCCAACTAGAGAGAGCGGAAGGAATAGAAGAGGAGAAACAGGACAAGAACTGTGAAGTTACACCAACAAATGTCAGTTTTTCTTCATTAACATGTCCAGTAAAACATAAACCTCTGCCTGCCTACCCTGATGAAGCGGTTGAGTCGGAAAAAGGAAGAGAATCCAAAATACACGGAGAGGAGGTCAAAGGGGATGATGCTGACCATATCAGTCTACAAAAGAGAAGGAAACATGAAATTTGGTAATGTTTCACAACAGGTTTGTTTAATTCTGTGATTTGATTTGGTCATATAACATTCTCACCTTAAATCGGCTCGAATTCCGATAATGTACCTTAGTCATGGCTCTTTCTTTCTGCAAGAAACAGAACAGAACAGATAATGTTAATTAGAAATTGAAATCACAACAACACACACACACACACAAAATACAATAATGATACTGTTACTTACAATAATGTCTCCAGCTTTGACAAACTGAAGACGGGGTTGCCACATCAAAATGTCAATAACATTCACTAAGTCACTAAGAACGTCGAAAAATATCCAAATGGGGTTATAAGCAGCATTGTGGTAAGGGAAGGCCAGTCGAGCAGAGCAAAACCAAGCGTTGTAGTTGTATGCCACCGCTACAAAAGCCAGCCAGCAAATATATCGACGATCTGCAGAGACAAACACGCACATTTCAGTATTTTTAAGCATCTCAGCTCACACTTAGCCTTGGTTGAGCTCACACACACACACCTGTGAAAGGGTCTATGGTGCTCCCCAGGACCGTATCCATCCTCTCCTCTATTGGACGAAAGAGGACATCGAAGCATGTGCAGTTGATGTCCGGGAGGAGCTTGGCTTTTTTCCTGGCCTCCTCCGCGAGCCTCTCCTCCTCAGCTTTCTTCTCCGCCTCCAGCTTCTTCTCCTCATCCTTTTTCTTCTTGTCCTCTGCCCTTTTGGCCGCCTCCTCTGCCTTCTTCTTTTCCGCTTCCTCTTTGGCGATGCGCTCTTCCTCCTTCAATTTGATGTAGTCCTCCTTCTTCAGAATGGGCGCTGAACAGAACAGAGTAGGTGATTTGTTAAATGGCTCTTTTTGAAGTGTGGTTGCGGGTTGGTTTTCTGGCTGTACTTACTGACAGGTGGGGTGATCTCTGGAGAAGTTGCATACGGGTCAGAGACTTTCTCTAGTTGCGTCTCCGTGCGGTCTCTTAATATCTTGACCACATGTCTGAGCATGTCATCTGTGTAACGAAAGTAGACAATAGGTGGAGGCGGAGGAGGTTCTTCTCTGAAAAAATACAAATCATAAAAGACAGATGAATTAAGATGAACACCATAAAACAAATTATGGGAGGGAAGAGATTGGGCCTGATTAGAGAAATAACATTTAAATATAAAGTTATAGATTAAAAAGCACTTTCTGCTACTCTACAAAAGTATAAATCAACCCATTCTCCTCCACTGTTCCCCCTTTTCTTCACCATGTTTACTGCCTCCAATAGGAACATACTAATGTAACATAGTAAATGATCCCTCCATCTATTCTTTACACTGCTCACATCTGGTTACAGGTACAGATCCCTGGCCTGGACTTCTCTGCCATAGTATTACTAAAAATACCCCGGTAACTGTAACTTGTGTACATGTGATGTATGTGTGTATACATCTGGATGTACCCTGTAGTTATTTTAGATGTATACTGCTATATAATGATGATGATGATAGCAGAAGAGGAGAGGGACACAATGATCAGGGTAGTCACTTTGCTGAAATAAGAATTTCCTTTAAATAAACCCAGATTGAGAGCCAATTTTGAGCAATGAGTGTAATATTCAGACAGACACACAACCCTACATCACCTCTTTAAGAGGCCTGACATTAGCAAGATTGGATTTCTGTTCCACTTTTATCTGAACCTCTAAGAGAAAATAGGATTAAGACCATTTTTAAATCTGTGTTATTTTCTCTTTTTAGACAGGACTAATTCAGCTAAAGCTGTCTTGCAAAAAAGAAAGAACATAATTCACTATCAGAAGAAAAAGTAATATGTATTATTATCTAAATACACCCTTCAACGTGTGTATGTGTGAATGCTGTCTGATTGTTCTCAGTCACAAACACTACTAAACTCCTAATCTCATTTCCTACTTTAGGAGTCACAGGCTGCTAGTCACAGTGTGACTGTAGCTGCTGTTATTGCAGTTTGTACAGTCACTGTTTCTTATTGTAGGGAAAGATAAAACAATATGCAGGGCAGATATGTAGGGTAGACTGTATAAGGTAGGTAAAAGTCTGCATGATAACATGAAAAGGATTAATGTATCCTGTTTGGAAAGTGAAGAGAACATGTTGAAATTTGAGCGGCACACCGGAGCAACAGTCATGCCTCCAGTTTGTTAAGAAGTTGCAAAAAAGTGAAATCTTTTGAAGTTAAATGATGGTTAAATGAAGCTGATGTAATACACTACCTAAATACTAGAGGCACAAGGAGTTCCTGAACCGTAGGGTCAAGGTATTCTTGGACTAGTCAAGTTTATTTGCATACTCCTAATCACTGCTGCAGTCTCAGCTGGTATCACAATGCCTGCATTTTGAATACAGTGAAAAAAAAATGTTGCTTAATGCATCTTTGATGATGAGTGGTGAAGTAAAAATGCTAAAAATATATATTTTTAATTATCCTCTTTCGGCCTCACACATAACTCAGTATGAATTTAATCCAGTATGATCTCAGCCTGAAAGGAAACATAACAAACATGAAGGATCAGTTAGATGGAGTGCAGCGTGTTGTCAAGTACTGCACCAAAGTACAATATTAAAGGACTTATGCTTCTTTATACTGATTCTACACTACATTTCAGAGGTAATACTGTACTTTATAATGATAATAATTTAAGATACTAATTCTATTCTATACTACTTCAGGATAGAATCAATACAAGACTTTTTTGTACAGTATTTTTTTACAGTAAGGTATTGCTACTTATGTAAAAATGTCAGTACTTCTTCCAACACTGTCCTCATGCAATACCAACAATATCACCTGAAAGTACAACCATTCTTCAAATTGTGGTGGTAAACTGTACACGTTGTGCCAATACAGCAATCTTTAGCTGGACATATTTATCAATAATAAGAAACAATTAATCTCTGTTATCTTATTCTTACTCAAACAGGCACATAAAGTAACTCAACACTAACAAACACTTATTGAACCAAGTCTCACTGACACTTAATGGAAAGGGTTTGTTGTTTTCTGATGATTTGTAATACAAGAAGAGAAGATTGTTGTGATTATCTAATCCCTGTAGACTCATCATTCTCTAACATTCTCTAGATAAAATGGTTTCAAATCAGATAAAGGAAAATCATACTGATCATATGCTTTGTAGGGACCAGTAAGAAATACAACATCCGAGATACAAGGCAAACATTCAGCAAAGAGGTAACATATCTCCTTCTCCCACATTTATCTGTGCACAGATGTCAGTGCCCCTTTTTTCACCTTCTCAACCACGTGAATTTCAGATAACCATCTGTCACCTGGTCTCCACACCAGTTAATCCTTGAAATGAACACTTGCACTATCATTCAATTAATTTCCAAAATAAACTCTACATTGTGGAAGAGCACATAATGTCCCAAGATCTAATTTAGAAAATGGGTCACACACAGAAATTCTAAATTTAAAATTAAGACCTGCCTGCAATGTGTAGCCTAAGGTGATTTTGGAAAGCTTAAAATATCAGATGAGTTCCAAATTAAGCCATCAGTACTAACACTGTTATATGCTGACTTTTAGTTTGTGATCTGATGAGACAGTCATTTATTTATTCATGATGTATTCTTACCCTTCAGCCCCCTCTGGATTGGCAGGAGCATCACCTGCTGCTGCAGCTGGAGCAGGGGCAGCAGGTGCAGGAGCTGTAAGAAAGTGACATTATAATATCTCTCTAACCACAGTGAACCAACTGCCTAACATAACCAGAAATTCTGCTTTTTTATCAGTTTAAAGTAACATTTTATAATTAATCAAATCTGACTAAATTAGCCCGCTTTACCTGTAATAAAACTTGAGTGTCAAGTGATACATTTATGCTGTGCACCAATCGCAATTACATCAGAGTGTGCATCATGTATTTATATCAGTATGTTGTTGATAGTTTCATTATCATTTAAAACAAGCCTGTGTGTATTACATATATGAAGAAATATGCCGTGTTTCTGATCATTGGTTCATTCAACAGTACTGTTCAGTTAATTTCCATTTGGTAAAACATAAAATCAAAGTGTAAAAAAGGGAGTCCAATACAACAAAATCTGAATGACTTCTGCAAAAACTAATGTAAAGCACAGAGAATAACACTAAACACTGGTGTGTACAGCTCTGTGTAAAGACAGTACATGTGACACTAAATCTGATCTAGCAGTTCCTGGAAAACAAGCACGTGGTGACATCATAAACAGCATTAAACTTACCACGGAAAGAGTAAATAAATCAAAAGACTTCTCACCTGGTTTTGGCTCTTCCTTCTTGGGTTCTTCCTCTTTCTTCTTTTCCTCTTCTTTTTTATCCTCCTCTTTCTTTGGCTCCTCTTTCTTTTCCTCTTCTTTCTTTGGTTCCTCTTTCTTTTCCTCTTCTTTCTTTGGCTGCTCCTCATCCTTCTTTTCAGGAGGCTTTTCCTCCTGGAAATAAAAAATTCAATTCAATTCAATTCAATTCATGTCATTCATATGAAAGACTTGCTGCTCATCTAGACCCAGTATCTCTGCTGAGACTACATCGACTGCTCTTCTCATCAGTGCTGAGCTGCTTCAGAGGTTCTCACTGTAATTAAAACAACTTGTGTGTGACAAGCAAAAGGAAAACACAGAATCCAATTTATTTAACGTTTGCATATATTTAATCTGCTAGACAGCTGTTCAGGGGAAAGCTGATATGAATGACCAATTTTATAAAATTAGCAAGTAAAATGTATTGATTTTACAAATGTCAAAGTAAGACCAAAGATTAAAAAAGGAGTCCAGGACTTACCTTTGGTGGTGGAGCTGGGGTGGAAGGTGGGGTAACAGCTTGGGCAGGGGGAGGCACGGGTGCCCCCATCAAGTTTTTCAACCTGCTGAACATGGTGGAGTTTTGTGTGAGCTACAGCAAACAGGCCATCCACTTCTCCTCCTGAGGACCCTTTTCTCTGTGGATCAACGATCCTTACAAGAACCCTAGACAGTCCTGTCTTCCATCCAAACAACAGACTGCCACAATTAATTCCTAAAGCCCATTAATCCCCTGTAAAGGGGAGTGACATTACTCCCGGAGTCACCAGATCAGCTATTATAGTGTCCAATCAGTGTCCGGCAGGGAAACTGTCTATTGCCACCAAAGTAAACATCAGCATGGACCATTTATTTGCTGGCAGATAAATAGTGGCAATAATTAATGTTTGATAAAATAATGTCTTATGAGTAATAATTAAACCCAGTCACAGTGCTGAAGGTTAGAGAATGAGAGTAATTATAATAAACTAGTTACTTTTTTGCCCTAAATCTTAAATAAATAAGTGACAATGCTGTGCTTTAACTTTGACACAGAATTTAATGCATTTTTAAATATAACATAATCAGGTATGTGATTTTATAGTAAGTAATGACTGTAGGAGATGAACCCAGACGGGGTAAAATTAGCCTGTGCTGAGGTTATTTAAGTCACCTGACTGTGGAGTTCCCTGCTGCACTTAACTCTCACGACATCCCTGTCTGGCTTACCGGATTAGTTTGCACCTTTCTCTCCTTCTGGTCTGTAACTCCTACTGTGCCAACACAAAACTGACAACACACAAACAGGACATAATACAACTCACAGGATGCAACTAGAAGTCGGCTGGAAAGTATTTTATTTAAGTAGATATGGACAGAGATCAAATGAATCAAATATTATATAGTCAGCATTACTGTCAGAAGTTTGTTATAATGATGGATAATCTCTGTAAGGCTTATTAAATACAGCCAATAAAAACAGCCAGACTATAAACTATAAAAAATATATATTCAGTATACAACAGGCAGGAGCTGAGGTCGACAGTCTCTGGAATCACTTACTGTACATCTCATCACAACAGTGTAGAAATACATGGGTAAATAAAGTTTATGGTGTTTGCTCAGCACTATTTGTTTCGCAGCCAGGTTGGGTAATACAGTTAGATGCTTTCAATTTAATTTTGAATTTTTCTTTCTTTTTTCGTTTTTTTTCCACATCTAATTTATTTACAGTAATGCTCACAATCTTGCTCATTCCTCACTATGGTCAACCCTGCCTGTGTAGAGTCAAACAATATCTTAACATAAAACAAAACATGCTCGGTACAAAAAAGTAGTGCGAAGTTGAAAATAAAACTGTACATTCACACTCCCAAAAAGGAGCTATTAACAAAAAAAACAAAAACAAAGTCTTCACTAGCCAGAAGCAGCAGTCTGCGGAAGAAAAATAAAAGAGTACATTATGTTAAGCAGTCAGCGCAACTGCAATGACTTTAAAGAACAAATGTAGATATTTTAATTTGTGAGGCGGTAGTTGAGAGAAAAGTGTTGTTACCTTCAATTTGTCCATCATTTTTTGGTTAAAACCTCCACCGAAAGCACGGAGCAATTTGGGTGTTGGAGGTTTGGGTCCGAACAGTGCAAGTCCTTTCTTCTTTTCCTGCTCATTTTTAGCTGCTGCTGGTCCCTTGGCCTTCATTAGTTTCCTATACACAATATGAACAAATGATGAAGTGCGGGTGTTCATACTTGTAAGTTAAAGTTTTGTTGAGCTGTTGCAATTGTAGCATTAATCTCATTTTGTCCCTACAGTGGAGAAAACGTGTATAAGTGTAGATAATCTAATAAATAACACAATCTAGTCTATAAACAACTATTTGAAGGAAAGACAGATCTAATTAAGTACTCTCTGAAAGTAAATGTTGCAATTACAACTGTCAATCAATGTTGATACCATCAAGCTGTTTGATTAATACAAACAGCAAACATTATTTTAGGGTTTTTAGCTGTTGGTCAGATTTATTGACATAAGTAATTACTGGAGTCATAGGTATGAACAGTTGTCGGTATAGTTTGTTGATTTGTTTGATTCAGATTGATCCCTCACTGATGATAATGAAACACACTTCACTTTCTTTTTTTTTCACTGTTGTTAAATGAATGAAGAAATATCTAGACAAAAAGTATATTGTAAAAACAACAGTTCTTACTTTCCCTTCCTGGCCAGCACTTTCTGAGATGCTGGGTAGTGGACGAGAATATCAAACAGGTCTTTTTTCTCCAGGACAAAGAGGTTAGCGAAGCCGTGAGCTTTGACGTTAGCTGTACGCCTGTTTCCTCCATCTTTGGATGATTGCAACAGACTGAGGAAAAGAAAATGGTTAGAAGCAGTGCATTGTTGTGGACTAACACCTAGAAAGTAGAAACTGTATCTTACCTGATTTCTCCAAACACACAGCCAGCCTTCAGGGTGACAAACACAATACTGTTGTCAGGTCCTCCCACAACCTGCACAGCTCCAGCCTTAATGATGTACATCTCTTTACCGATGTCACCCTGCAGAGACGACAACACAAGAAAGTGACAAATACAAATTGGTAGACATGACATGAGGGATGGATTATTTTTGTATTGATCTGAGACCAAACAAGTGAAATCAACATTTGAAATCCAGGATGCCAATAACATAACTCACTTTCTTTACGACAAAATCTCCTGGTAGATAGACGATAGACTTAAGCCTCAGTAACATATCAACCAACATCTGCTGGTCACAGCCCTGTGGATGGAAAAAAAAAAAAGTAAACATACAATGGAATATGCTTGATTTACTATGAGTGTTGTGTTTATATATGTGCTCCTGTTTGCCTGCACCTTGAAAAGTTCAATCTTCTGAAAAGTTGACAGGTTGATGTCTACAGCGATTGCAGTTCTCATCACCAAAGGCATCTTATCCAGCAGTTCACCCTCATCTGAAATCATCAAAACAAAACTGTTAGTTAGTTCTGGGTCTAAATTGGGTGTGAAAGGAGTCTGGAGCTGCAAGGGAAAGTAGAACCATGTCTTGTTTTTAAGGTGACATGTGCATGAAGATTTGAAGTTTGTCTATAACCCCAGACTTCCTGACAGATATACTTCATCTGGTATCTACTGACCCAGCATGCCCTGAGCGTCCCAGGTGTAGGTGTACCAAGTTCGGATTCTGTTCTGCACCGTAATGGGGATGTGGTTGGTCACCATGTAGGCCACAGTGTTGTCCATGGAGGATCGGAAGTAGGTCTGCCCTGTTGTAGCTGCACCAATGACATCTCTCATCTGAGGCAGGATGATAGCAAGAGTAAATACACAAACTAAGGATGACTTTGGAGATCTTTTAGAAAGAAAGATGCCACACTTAGAACTTTTGACAACCTTTTTGACAGTCAAGACATTTACAGGGAACCGGTGAAATATAACAACATTTGGAGTGATGGATGATGGAGACTAATGATTGCCAGCATCAATCCTAACTGGGCAGGTTTAGTTCATCTATCTCTACGTCACCACACTAAGAAGACTAAGACTATCAAGTTTCCAGATGAACTTAGGATGCTGGGACCGTGACTCACACTACGGGGGCAGAACGTGTCTCTATGTTACCTGTCCAATCAAACTGGAGAACACAAAGACGCCCACGAAAAAGTTAGTCAGCTGAAAGGTAATCTCAAAGACGGTGTGGGGTTCGTTAAGACCCCCGATGTTGATCAGACTGCGGACAGCATAGTAGTAACATCGCAGGTACCTGTGGAGAGGCCGGGGGCATTAGAGGGGCTGTCACAAACTATACTTTTATGTTGCTGGCCTGTTGTTTTGATGGGGGAATAAGAACAGTATGTGTGCGCATGAGTTTAGGAGGGATTGTGATAGTCCAGAGTTCAGTGCATGCTTTAAAATGTGCTATTACTCCAGTTTTTCCGAGTTTGATTCCCTGGATGTCTTGCTGCCAAATTTAAAAATAATTAAACAAACAAAAAGAAATAGAAAGCATAGAACAGATAGGTTGAAAGGTAAAAAAGAAAAAAGGAGACCAAAATGAAACATCAAAAAAAAAGATCGACCAAATCACCCAAAAAAAAGAAAAAATGTGATGAAGAAAGCATAAAATATTGATCAAAAAACTCACAAAGACGGAAACTACCTGTCCAAGCATGATGGACATAAAGAATGCCCCAAAAAGGTAGTTAGTCATCTGAAAGATCTGTCCGAACATGGTGTCAGGTAATGGCAACTCAGCGATCATCAACAGGGACTTCTCTGCATAGAGGAAGCAGCTGAGGTAACTGCAGCAGCAGCAAAGATGGAACATACAATAGATTTTACATTTGGGTATGTTTCCTTAGATATCTCAGGTATGATTTTGATAATTTTCAAAGAGACTGGAACTCTGTTTCAGTGCAGCAGCCAACAAATAAAGACGGATAAGAGCTCTGTGTTTTATTCAACCTGTTCAAATTTTGCTATGTGTGGTCTTCACAACCCATATGTGTTTTTTTGTTCGTTTGTTTTTTACCAGCAAAAGAGAAATTACTTTTTAAAAGTTTTTTTAATATGATCAAGCTTTATTTCATAAATGAGCACCAAAAAAACTTTAAAAAAAAAACAATAAAACAAAGCTTGAGCTTCTTGTTACTTTCTTTGGATGTTTGAGCTTGCGTTTGACACTAGGAGGCTGTCTTTAAATACAGTTTCAAGCATGATTTTATGACATCACATCCAGTGTGGATCCACTTGAGGGCCAGTAAACAACTCAAACAAGTGTAATGTGCAAACTTGAAGCCTACAGTGGTAGAAGTAGTAGAAGAAACCTTGTGTCCAGCAATTCAATTCAAAATGATAAATATTTGTTTACTCACAGACTCAGTATATTTCAACAAGGGAGAAGAAGTAGATGTAATTTGAAGGATTTTTAACATGGTAACTGAACATGTCTGAAGGGGATCTTTGACATTAAGGCACTGTTTTAATGTCCTGTTAGACCCAGAAGTATAAGTGTGATTATCTGGGAATTTGGGATAAACTTACAATGTGGAAAGTTATTAGGTAAATGTATAATAATAGTATTACAGTACTAGAATTGCTATAGTGAGAGTACAATTGAGCAAGATGTTATACCTCTGCTTTACACATGAATTATAGTTAGAAACTGTGCAATATGCAAACACATGTACCCCATCCACAAGCATGAATGTAACAACACTTACGCGCTGCCCAGGCCAGAGTAAACCCATTTAGTTCCGCCGATGCCCTGGTATGCTGAAGCCACGTAGTAAAAGCAGGCATTGATGTGGAGCATGAAGAGAAGATAGCCGATGGTGCGAATCACTCTAACAGATGAGTCAAGAGGTTACTTACTTATGCCATTTAAAAAGAGAGCTATGTGTTAAATTGCAGGAATTGCTTAACCATTTCATGAGATGAGAAAAGAGATAAGTCAAACACACCCTGGCTTTAAAAAATAAAAAAATAAATAAATCTTGTAACTTACCTCCAGATGTAAGCCTTGGCCATGATGCTTTCTAGACGGTCGCTGAACTCGAAAAACGACTCTGCCTTGAGAGCAAGCACAAAAAAGTCATCAACAGATAAGAAATAAAAACTCTTGAGTATATATATATATATATATATTTTTAATGTTTTCGACAACACAAGGGGAACACATAAGTAAATTCACCTTCAGCAGACGATTGGCTCTGAAAATGGATTTGAATCCAAACTGTAAATACAGCAAGTCGAAAGGTATGAGGCACAACATCTCTGCCTGTTGAGAGGAGACACATGTGTGAGGTCAATGAGGTGACATCCATCCTAAAATTCACATTTTAGAGAAGCCCTAAAATATCATACCAGAAATCTCTCTGATTGTCTGTAGTTCATCTTGGTCATCTGTCTATTTTTCTGAAATAATGAAAGAGAAAATCATAAAAATATTTTCTAGTCTCTTATGTGACAGCCTCCATCTGTTAGGATTATGCAAGACTCACTATGATGTCTCCTCCTTTGACAAACTGTTTTCGGGGCTGGAAGAAGATGCTGTCTATTAGGTAGATGAGGTCAGCCACCAAGTCCGCTGCGAACCAGTAGGGGATGGCGGTCTCAGTGTGGTACGGGAAACACATGCGGGCTGTGATGAACCAGACGTTGTAGTTGAAGGCAATAGTCACAATGCTCATCCAGGCGATGTAGCGGCGGTCTGAAGGAGAGGGGATGATGGGAAATTAACGTCTCTGATGAACTCTAAACCGCAGTCCTAAGACTACCTTCTAGGAGTTTACCTGTGAAAGGGTCGATGGTGTTCCCCAGCACAGAGTCCATTATGTCCTCTATTGGGTTCAGCACAAAGTCTACACAAGACCAGAGAGTGGCAATAAGCCTGGCCTTCTTTTCCTCCTCTGTCTCTACCTTCTCCAAAGCTTTAGATAGATAGATAGATGGACACTTTATAGTTATTGCACATAAAATACAACAAAACTTTGTTTAGCATTCCCCATCCCAACATCATACATGAAAATCTTTTTATATATTTCTTTACCCTCTGCTTTCTTTTTCTCCTCATCCTCCTTCTTCTTCTCCTCTGCCTCCTTCTTTTTCTTCTCCTGCTCCTCTTTCTTCTTCTTATCAGCCTCCTCCTTCTTTATCCGATCCTCCTCTGCTTGCCTTTTCCTCTCCTCGATGACTTGTGCATAGTGGTCTTTGCCCAGCAATGGTGCTGAAAAGACAATGATAAGACTGAATGTACTAAAATATTAAAATCACAGGAAATACACATAATTTCAAAACGGTGTCGCTTGTAATTCACAAGATATTCAAAAATATGATGTTTTGTAATACAGCTGAAACTTAATAAATCTGAGTTTGTACTCACTGACAGGAGGGGTGATTTCTGGGGATGAAGCATATTGATCATTCACTTTCTCCACGTAGATCACCAGTCTTTCTCTCATCAGTTTGACTATAGATCTGAGCTGCTCATCTGAGTACTTGTTGATGACTATGGGTGGAGGTGGAGGAGGAGGGTCCTCCTGTCTGATAAAGGTAAAAAAAAAAAAGTCAGTAAAAAAAGAGAACAGTTTACTCCAATGTTTATGTTGGTTAAGACTTTCTTAGAAAAATCCTCTAGAAACACTTAACATGTTTAATAATTCCTGCAGCAGAACAAATGATCCAGTTTCTGATGAGAGGCGGATGAAGAAACCACAACATCTCTATGAGGACTGTTCTGAGGTATTTGCCAAATTATAACACTGTTAAATCCAAATGTAAATAAAGTATGGCATAAAAAATGTATTCAAGGCTAGAGTGCTGAGATAGGCTGCAGTCTACAGGAACTACCATTCATACATGACTTGGTGTGGTAATTGTGATTTGTAATGTCAGATAAAGAGATTTCCACTGTGAAATGTCATTTGAAGCAGAAAGGCTCAGCTGACCAGACAACTTCAGCCTCAGCAGAATAGACACAGGAATCTGTGCTCAACTGTCGCCACCTAGTGGACAAAATTCAGTAGTACATCTGGCTCAAAGAAGCCAGGAAAGGGTGTCCAGTCATTACAAATCAATCACCAGTGCATGGTAACTGACCTAAGCTTGGTAAAACAAAAAGACAATATATTTCATTTAAGATCTTCAAATCAAAGTCAATAAAATATACTTCCAATAATCAAAAATCGTATCTAACCATAATATAGCACTCCAGCACTCCTATCTGTTGGATGAATTGCTGTGAAATTTGATAGTGATACCCATGATGCACAGATGGTACATTTGAATAACTACCTATAGTTAACCAGCACATCAATTTTTTTTATTATATTGGTTTAAATATCTTAACATTCAACATCTACTAGATGAATTGGCACAAAATATGGATGAATTGTTATAACTGGCAGCCCCTTAACTCTTCACCTGGTTTCATTTAACATTAAGCCCAATACTTACTGGTTTATGACCAAACATCTGCATAGTTAAACTTAAACATTTCCATCAGCTTCACTCATACCTCATACGTTATGTTTAGTGCTACTAGCAAATGTTAGCACACAAATATGCTTAACTAAGTAACCATGGTCAATATTAACGGGAAACATGTTAGCATACTGATGTTAGCATTTTGGAGAGACACGTAGTATTAGCATTCATTTGGACTTGTTATTCTGGCCAGCAGGCAAATTTGAGTCCAATATTCATTCTCTGTTTAGCTTTTGGTCTCTACTAACTCCTGAAGGGAATATTTGGCTAATTAACTGCTAAATGTACCACTTTATTCACCAAGTAGTCTTGTCTTTTTGCCATTTGGTGCAGGACAAGTAGCATGTAGACTGTTTTTATAGCTTTGTGGCTGAAAACAACTGCCTTCTCCCTCCAATAACAACACACAATGAGAGCCATGGGACTGAACCAAAATAGATGTGCTGTAAAACCAAAATAATAAGCTAACAGTTGCTATAGATAGAGCTCCATAGAGCTGAAGGGGACTGCAGGGTTGATTGTTAATTCTCTAAGTTCATTATGATGAAGGACCCCTTTTTACTCCTAAAAAGTCATGTGATACCTTAAAAAATATTAAAATAAAAATATTGATTATACTTGCTTGATCAGCATGCATTTTGACATCAGTTTTTGATTAGAATTTTATTCTGTTGCATGACCTTTGAACTCCTGACACTCACAGGCTTTCTATTCCACACATCTGATTGCAGGCACCTCCAAATGTGCTGCACACAGAGTCCCCAGCTCTTACCATCACTTCCTTATTGTCCACTGATGAAAGATTCACAACAAGTCACCTCATTTGGACAAGTATGTTTATACTTGTGAGGATCACCTGCATCTGTCACTACCTATCGCCCTCATGGCTTTTAGTACTGGACTAGAAGCAGCTCCTGTGAGCTTCTTACATCTTAAAAGCTGAAAAGCTTTTAATCCACTTTCAGGTCATCCCACTGCTAATATGCATGTTGCAACAGGGGATTAAGATCTCACATTAGACTTTCTTCATCTCTCTCTCTCTCTCTTGCCGGGGAGTCTGATTAATTAGTGTCCACCGGCTGATTAATTTGATACAGGTGATTCGCGGTGTCTCTTTCTTGGCAGGCGTGTGGTTTGGTTAGCTAAAGTGGAATTTGGAGACTGAGTAAATAATGTAGGTGTAAATCCCCTATCCAGTCTCTTCATTGCTGAGGATCATGCTGTTTCATCTTTTTTTAAATGCTGAAACACATCAGGTGGGGAAAATTGCCGATGAAGGTGTATTAATTTCATTGTGATTGTTGCTGAATTATTTGATCGTGCTTGATGATCATCACTGTGCAAGACAAAGAACAAAGGAGTAGATGTCTTACCCCTCAGGTCCAGCTTGATCAGGGTTAGCTGGGGCTGCTGTAGGGGCTGGACCTGGAGCTGGAGCTGGAGCTGGAGCTGGAGCTGGGGCAGGAGCAGGGGCAGGAGCCGGGGCAGGGGCAGAGGCAGGGGCTGGGGCCGGAGTTGATTCTAAGAGAGGTGAACAACCACAGTTATATCTTCTACACACTTAATCATTGTGATGCACTTCATTCTGGTCTCAGCTGATGAGACATCCATTGGTGCTGTGTATAACTTGGGCTACAACCTGTCAGTTTTAGAAAATGTTTTACTGCTCTTTTTAAAGCCTTGCAATTTTTATCTAATTTTATCTGTTGCCTTTTGGTTTTATTTACCTTTTTTATTCCTTATTTTAATTCAAATCAGTATATAACTTGTTTTTTAGAAAAGTGCTAAGGTTTTAAAATTAAATAAAATGTACTTATATAGCGCCTTTCTAGTCTTTACAACCACTCAAAGCACTTTACATTACAACTCATTCACACACATTCATCCACTGATGGCAGGGGCTACCACGCAGGGTGCCAACCTGCTCATCAGGGGGAATTTAACCATTCATTCTCATTCACACACCGTTGGCGCAGCAACGGGAGCAATTTTGGGGTTAAGTGTCTTGCCCAAGGACACATCGACATGTAGACTGGAGGAGCCGTGAATCGAGCCGCCAATCTTCCAATTGGAGGACGACCGCTCTACCTCCTGAGCCACAGCCGCCCTAAAATAATGCCCTCTTGATGACACTGAATATACAGTTAATGTGTCTTTACAGCAGCAGTTAAGATGCAAACCGTCTAAACCACATTTCAAGAAAGATCTATATATATAGTGGTGAGGCAAAGTTTAATTATTTTAACTGTTGCTGCACTGATTAAATACAACATACTGTAGAGAAGAAGGACACAAAGTGTGCATAGACTGAACCAAAGTCATGGCTGACATTAAACTTTTCAGAAGGCCAGATTCATCTGTATATATCCACAACATATGGTGTGTCCTGCAGTTATAAGATTGATTAAGAGTAGTTTGGGTTTGCTCTCTCTCTGACTTTCTGATACATTATGTAAGAGAATGACGAGATGTTTTGGCTGAAAGTGGGCGACATTGCCATTGACAATCATTTCTCTACAAGAAAGGTGTCTATGCTGTCTAAGCTGAAAAAATACAATCAAATCACTAAAATGATGTTTCCCACAGACCTCAGAAATCTAAACAACTGATGTTTGGACTGATAATAAGCTCAAAGCTAAATCTTCAATATCGATCAGCTGTTACCAGACACATTTCTATCAATCTGGTTTTTCTTCTTTATCAATACCTTTGCCTTACATGTGTGCTGAAAGCTGAGAACAGCCATTTAAAGCTTCCTAACACATACATAAAAAAACTTCTACACAGTCACAGTAGCTGGACATAGCAAGCGAGAAAAGAGTGATCAAATAATCAACTTACACGAGTAAAACTGTGATATTAGTGTATTGTTGTTAGCCCGAAATATTATTTAAAGGGTTACAACATATTCCTGACATCAAACTAAACAAACAACATACAGCAATTTATCTTCTAAACCTGCTCTCGAATGATTGATGACTTACCCTGTGGTTTGTCCTCTTTCTTCTTCTTTTCATTCTCCTTATCGGCTGGCTTCTCCTCCTACAAGACAAATCAACATTTTCCCCAAAGTCAGATAGTCAGCTTCATTAGTCAAGCCCCGCTCATTAGAGGGACACTTTCCTTTAGAGAGCATTTTTAAAGTATAGTGAATTTAACATTTGACAAATTACTACCATGCCTGATAGACACTTTTCAAAATCTGCGGTGTTCAAGATGAAATTAATTTAAAAGTGCCTGTTGGGTAATTAGCGATTCCAATGAGGTCAATGTAATGAAACACATTTATTTGATTCTTTGTTGGCATAAGATCTGAGCAGTTAAATGGATGGAGGGACAGATAAAAAGCCACTACTGTGATCTTACAAGAAACAAATGTAACCACTCTTGTTGTATTACTGGCACACACTGAACAATATGAAAGCTTAAGAAGTTTGCAAGATCACAGAAAATGTTTGCATGTTTTACCTTTTCTGGTGCTGGAGTCGGAGCAGGTTTCGGAGCTGGTTCTGGAGCCGGGCCAGGAGCTCCTGTGGTGGTTTTAGAAGCATCTGGCACCTGTGGGCCACTAAGGAGGCCCTTCAACTTGCTAAACATGTCCAGAAACGTAAAGGTGCATCTGCTGCCTTGTTGACTAGGAGGGGAATGTAATGAATCCTGAGGACCTTGTCTACCTTTGCTTCATCCACTACCTTCTGCCCTGCTGTTAAAGTAACACGTCCTCAAAACCCAGTTGGCCCTGATGGTATTACGTCCTGCTTTTAGCACCACTAATACCCTTGCACAGCTACCACCCTCAAGAGCGACATTTAAGCCCATCACCATGTCATACAGGATCCCAATAGGCTTATGGCTGATCATTAAAGCAGGGCTGAGACATTGGTAGACTCTTTGTACATAGAGACTGTACTCATCATTGCATTTACAGTGAGATACATTACTCCTGATCCTGCTGTGACAACTGCATCAACTTATATTGACAAGTACTGACTGATAGATATATGATATCTGACTGTTATGCACAAGTTATATTGACAAAAATTTGAATCTGCTTTTTGATGTTTTTAAGTGCATGTGTGACTCAATAGCACACTATCAGTATGTCTAATTTGCACAAAGAAATGGGGAATCAGGTAGTTTGACTTGACTCTTCCTACTTACTTCAATACATGTAAGAACAAGTATCATTAATAATGTTGAAGTGTTTTAAAGGTACCCTGTGTAATTTTCTTCTAAAAAAAGCTATGTTTACATTAGAGAGGATAAATCATGTACATTACCAGGTCTATATTTATATTCTGGGGCTTCGCATGATTCACAGTTCAAAAACTCTTCATTTATTTTACACTGGTCCTTTGTGCAGCCCCTCATGACAGCCTCTGTCTGAAAAAGGTAGTTTGAGCTCCTGTATCTTTAAAGCCCCCTTCCTGATGAGCCCACTCTGTTCTGATTGGCTGGCTTTTGGAAACTGCCCCTCAGCAGACTCCCACCAGCTTTGGAAGCTATGTAAACAAACAATAGTAGATGGATTTTCTCATTCATACATGTGTACATATTCGAGCCTGAAAGCTATCTGAAATATGTGAGTGGACAACATGAAGGTAAAGTTACAAATGAGGCGTTCAGAGCAGGTTGAATTCCTGACTTTTGTCTTCCAAGAAGCATATTTAAATATTTTCACCTCAGGTTATGGAATTTTGACTATGTTTAGCATATATATCTGACATCATAGTAGTATAGAAAGTAATAAAATACCACAAAACATGGCCTCTTTAAAGTATTTTTCTCTAAAATGACTTGTGTGTTTGTATCCTTGTTGCGTGTTGAAAGCATTTTCTTCTGTATAAAACATTTCCAAAGCCAAATTTTTAAACTGATTTAAAACCTGTTGTTTCCATTTATGTTTGCTAGCATGCAGTTATCATCTTCCCTGCCTCTTTTCTAGGATATTAATACATTTCCTGGCAAGTAACTTCCCATTAAATGTCAATCAGTGGAATAACGTTAAAGAGGTAAATCATGACTATTTGACAAAGAAATAAAACTTCAGAAGTGCCCACTAAAACTGTCCAGACACTAAATCTGAAAGTACACAATGGCCACAACTTTTACAAGTAGACCCACTCATCAAAACACTGCTCCAAACCCTCACAAGTAGTCAAACACACCACAGGGTACCTTTAAATCTATCCAGCTGTAACACCTTTGCTGACATTTTCATATATTTTGTCTTTCCAGTAGTCTGCCTGTACATTTCAGCAGTCTGCTCCTGTAGATACTGTGCAGCATGCATGTGACTGCTATTCACAGTATGTAGACTTTATAGTCAAAATGACACATGCAGGGTTACATTTAAATTATGGCTATTTCTGCTCACAGATCTCTCTCCATTGACATTGTCATTATGTTTGCTTATTTTCCTGCTTTCATTTAGCCCTTATCAGAGTAAGACACTCATACGCTCGCCTGTCATTAAGAATAAAATTATACCATCACCCACACACTCAGCCCGTATTTTGCTGTTCCACTCCTCTTGTCACACTGAGGAGCGACCAATGAAACGCCACAGTCATGCAGGCGGGGGCTCGACTCAGCCGTGGGCTTCGTGTAATGCATCTCCGAGCGTTCTCAAGGACCATCGACTTGTCACAAGCTAGAGGAGAGGAAAGGATGAGTGAAGGAGGAAGCAGGCTAGTACCCATGCACTTTTGCATGCCTCTCCATCTTTCCGCTGTCCAGTGATGCAAGGAGATAGGTCATTAGACACTCTCCCATCTCTTCCATTAATCTAATTAAGCCTCGGGAGCTGGGTCTAGACTCTGACACAGCTGTGAAAGAGTCTGATACGTTTAAGAAAGAGTAAAAAATAGAGCTCTTTGTTGCCTTCCTCTATGTGAATACAGAGCATGGTGAAAAAAAACCTTTTAATGTATGTATTTTTTTGTATGATTGTCAGACACTGTGAATGGGTCCATCAAAAAAGAGCTATTAAAGGAGATGAATGACTGCAATTGAGATATACTGTAATATTGGATAGTACCCTGACCTTTCACCTCCTCACACACACAGCTTCTCATCTCTCACCCTAACCCCAGAGTGTAGGTAACTAATCAGTTTCAGCTGTCAGTCAGAAGCAGACTGACAATCGGCCTTTAAAGTGTAACAGCTGGAGGTAAATTTATAGCACAGAGTGGAGGAGGCAGAATTCTCCGATGACTAGTGACATATGACTCACCGCTCTAATTGGTGTAATACAGAACTGCTCTCAACCAGGGGTCCGGAAATTATAAGAGGGCCTTACCAAGGGAGGCTATTTCATAGAGTAATCATGGTGGCAAATGTCACCATGATTACTCCTTTAACAAAGCCATAAAAATAAAACACTGTTCCGCTACTATTTGAGGGGTCTCCTTTCAGTGAGTAGAGGTAGGAGGGCAAAATGGCAATAACCCGTTTCCAGAAAAGAGCTCTTAGAAGGACTATTTGTTCTTGTTACCGAAAAAGAGCACTTATCCTAGTGTTTTTACGGTAATATTAACCCTGCTTCAAGTGCTTCATTGTCCATTTGGTGGCAGCTGTAAACAAAACGCTGACATATCACCTTATAAAGCTGATATGCAGCTTATTTTGAAATCCAGCACAAGCATTAATTTGAAGTAGTTAAATGAAGTAGTGAATGTTTGCTGTTAATCTATTAGTTTGTCTTTCTTTGTACTAAACCAAATTTGGAATCAGGATGTAGCTGTAGATAAGTAGTTAAGTTGAAGACCCTTTTCAGTGGTGATCAACAAGTATCATATGATACATTGTACACAAGTCCACATAGATTTAAGAAATAATCCTAGAAATTGTTGTGGGCAGTATTTGGGCAATGTTGCTGCTAAGCATTCTGGTATTTTTGGTGCTGTGTTTTTGTATTGAGAAACTTTTTGTTTAGGTATCAGTTTGTTGTAAGCCATGACAGCTGTCACAGCTCACTGTGACACAGCATTCCTCTCCAAGTCCTGTTATACAACACTGGTAAGTAACCATTAGATAGTTAACCCTTACATACTGTTCTTATTCTACCTCATAATTAGTCTCTACACCAATTCACATTCATAAATTCCAAGTCAGTCATTAATAAATGTTTGATTAATGAAATAGACAAAAGACATTCACAATCACCATTTATGCTCCTGGAGAAGATTTTATGGAATATGATGAATACAACATCATTGAATTCTGATTTGGGTTTTTTTTTTCTTCTTTTTTAATAAACACAGGTCAAACTTGTACATTTGCATGTATAAAAAATTCTATCAACTGTACAAAAAATTTAAAAAAGATGCATTTATTATTTCCATTTTTTTATATACTGTGGGTCAAAATAGGAAAAGTCTGGTTAAAAGAAATGTGTATAGGGTGTTTTACAGCTCTCAAATGTAAAAATGGGCAAAATGTGACCCTGAACAGTATGTAAGGGTTAAAGCTCCAACATCTGTTAAGAAAGTACACATAAAGTGGACTGTTACATATTTTTGCATAATAATGACACATTATTCCTTCATGTCAGTGCACAGCCTGTGTGTAATACTGTATACTGTATCTTGGATTCACAATTACAGAAACTGTGTTTAATAAATGTATGTGTAACAGCCCTCTGCTGCCTTTATAATATCATTTATATGTGTGTGCAAAGTGTTTGATCATACCAATTTAACTTGATATGTCAGTGTTTAGTGGAGCTTTGTAATAGTACAGTTTTCTTTAAAGATAAAATACAGTTGAAAGTTAAAAAGGGTTGAATGTTAGTGCTTTATGAGGTCTCAGTCATGAATACTGAGCGGTGCATTTCTCTCTTCCACCAAATGAGGGCAGAGCATCCTTTCATATCTCCTGTCCTCTCTTTCTCTCCAACAGATGATGAAACTATTTTCATTAGAATTAGCCAGATGCTGTTTAAATTTATTCTAAGCTGTGAGAAAGTGAAAAAGACAAGACAGCAGCATGATTTATGAGCATTTTATAGAGAGCATTATCTGGTGCCACTTTAGAACTTGTCCCAAGAAAAGAAAAGAGGCACTCATTCATAGCCAAATCCCAGAAAAAGTAATACTTAACATCTGATTCTTTTGGATGAAACTGTCTTTTGGTCAGTGACTGAGACTGTTAATATTCTGGGTGTTAAAAGCTCTGTTTCCAATAAAGTGTTTTCAAAGGAATGATGGTACATTAAACTGAAGGAGTGGACATTCGGTGTGGGAAAAAAAGACACCCTTTAATGCCCACTTGCAGTGACAAAGGTTTGTCATTGAAGATTTAAAAAAAAGCAAAGAACAGTTACATCTACAAATGTTGGATGTGCTGTCATTTCTATCTGTAAAATCTCCAAGTAAAAATGAAACATAATCTTTAGCTGACAGATTTCTATAAATCTTTCTCACAGTACTTCATTCTTTTATCAAGGAACCATTTAATTCATCCCCCAGGCTTATGGAAACACACCTGATTCATATTTATTGTCTCATGTCAAACAATCACCTAAAATTTACAGGACATTTGAATGGAAACCAATAATATTAATCATTGAGATGTCCTACGGTACATGTTGAAGTGCTTCGGTTGCTAGCTGAAGGCTGATGGTGAGATGAGGTAGCGAGCATGGCCACGGTTGTGTTTTTGTTGGAAGACTCTGCAGCTGAGACACATTTGATTCCCTGACATTCCCATTGTTTCACTCTTTCCATTTCATCTCTTTCCAAGGTTGCACTGTGCTGATTTTATTTGCTTTTCCCGGTGAAGGCATGTGTGTATGTGTGTATGTGTGTGTGTTTTTTGTTTTTTTTGAGTGCATGAGCTTCTCAGGGAGCATGACAAGCCTCCTTGTGGGTTTTCGGTGTGTATTTGTGTGCGGCAGGTGCGCAGCAGTGAGCCACAGAGCGCTGAGGTGTGTCATTGAGAGGGCCTGTGGGGCTTAATGCCTGGTCGGTTGGTGTGCACATTAATCTGAATGAAGGCACAAAGTGACAGGTCTGTGATTTAGACTTCCCATTAAAGCTTTCAGTCACATGTTTACCACAGCCATAACAGTGTGGTCCAGGGCCTAAGAAGAGTGGCCAGCAGCTCAGGTGCTTTGGGAGAGCAGTGGGGGCTGGACGGACAGGTGGCTGATAAGCAGGGATATGCACTTAGCATTTCACGACAGGCTTTGAGATGTGCTTTGTGATGCTGTGATGCTCTCTGGTGGGTCTATTTATTCAGTCCTACAGTATGTCTGCATTATTTTTTCAGTTTGTCTATTTTTATTGCTGGCATGTGCGCACGTGCCCTGATTGTGATCACACTGCAAACTCACACTCTTCTATCTCTAGTTAGCAGTGACAGAATATGAGTGATATTCGTGCATCCAGAGCTTCAGTGAATGTGTCTTTGTGCAGCCGGCTGATAAAAGCTGACAAAGGCGGATGGTGATGCCTAGACTGATGTCGGATCTGACAGTTTGGAAGGTACGAAAAGCCTGAAATTAAAAAATTATAAAAGGTAAAGAAATGAAAAGGGAGGGAAGGAGTTAGTGTAGTAGGGAAGAAGGAAAGTAATGAGGAAAGGAAGGACAGATAAAAGGGAGAGAGGGAGGGAGGAAGGTAGGAATAAAGGAAGGAAGGAAAGAAGTAAGGAAAGAAGGGAAGAAGGAAGGGATAAAGAAAGATAGGAAGGAAGGAAAGAAGGGGTGAAGGTTGGAAAGCAGGAACGGAGGGAGGGAGGGGTAAAGGAAGCAAGGGACAGAGGAGACAAGGAAGATAAGAAGGAAGGAAGGAAGGAAATAATGAAGGAGGAATATAAGAAAGGAATGAAGGAAAGAATGGACGAAGGTAGGAAAGAAGGAAGGGAGGAATGGGGGAAGGAAAGAAAGAATGAAGGGACGAAGGAAGAAAGGAAATAAGGAAGGAGGACGAGAAGGAAGGAGGGGGGCAGGAAGGAAAGGAGGAAGGACAAAACAATGGAAAAGAAGGGACAGAGGAAGAAAGGAAAGGTGGAAGGAAGGAAGGAAGGAAGGAAGGAAGGAAGGAAGGAAGGAAGGAAGGAAGGAAGGAAGGAAGGAAGGAAGGAAGGAAGGAAAGAAAGCAAGGAAAAAAGAAACAAAGATAGATGTGGACATCCCAGGCATGAACAGAAGAAAGATGGCCAGTCAGATAGATCAGTGCTGTCTGAAGCCATGACAAGTGGATGCTCTCCTTTTGACACTGTGATCATTTCTCATGAATGTTAACAGCCCAATTTCTTTTTCCTCTTTTTCATGTCAGTGTCTGACACACCCTTTGGCACCAATCAAAACTTACATGTCAAGCCTGTCAGCCAGCGTTAAGCTACAGGTCTCCTCATCATAACACTTAAGCCTGACAAAGGTCAACTGTTGCTAAAAAATATTACTCCCCGGGTCAACACTTCCTGAATTAGGATTGACAGAGGTAGACACGGTGAGATGACACTTTAGTGATCCTTCAGTGGGGTAGTGGTCATTACAGTGGTCATTACAGCAGTAAAAATTCATCCAGAATGGGCCTCATCCAAATTCAGTGGATCCAAATAATTGGCTCCATAAGAAATATACAATTAGAAAACTAGACTGTTTTTATTTGTTGGTTCCTTTATTTTACTTCCCTTGCCAACTGCTAAATATGCCCATAGTGGAATTTGAAAGATGATATATGTGAAACTGGGGCCTTAATCAGTCTTAGTAGATATATAGTGGTTAATAAGTTCAAGATATTGATTCACTTTTTTATCCCTTTGTCTTTTTTGTGCCAGGGGTCTGTCATGCATCTCTCAATTCACTCGTTCCTTAGAAAAACTACGAACTATGTCCCCAAGTGTCCATAACCACTTGTTTCTAGAGGATGCACATAATGAATTATAGTGCGCTCCTTTCTTTCCCCATAAAAAGATATTCTTTCAGGTGATTTTTTTGTTTGAAATATTATGTACACATATGTAATGTGATAAAAACACCAAAGATGTGAATATATGGAACAATTAAACAGTACTCAAAATGTTAATGTAATGAAATACAAATCAAATTTGAAGAATATGGTTAATATACTCTGTAAACACAGAAAACTCTTGACTTGGTTCTACAAACAAAGACAGAGCAGCGTTTTACACCCGCTTCACTCTTTGTAACTTTCCACAATCTGCTCTGCCAGCGTTTTATCTTCCATCTGACCACATAAACACAAACACGCACACACACGTGAGAACAAGAGGAGGAAGGTGAAGGTTAATGAAAGGTGTGTCTCTCATCTTGTCTTGTGCCTCCACAGATGGAGACGCTGATAACATCCTCCCTTTTCCTCTCCGAGCCCTGGCTGCATTCTGGCCTCGGGCTGCCTCCCTGCCGAGCTCCACTTCCTCTGGATAACAGCTGTGGCAGCAACTATCTTCATATCTGGGCAACAGATGCTGGCTGTAATCTGTCAGGTCTATGTGTGTGTGTGTGTGTGTGTGTGTGTGTGTGTGTGTGTGTGTGTGTGTGTGTGTGTGTGTGTGTATGTATGTGTATATAACTTTCATTTGTGAGGAATATAGGACAGCCTTTTATTATGATCTGTGTGAGACCATGTATGTGTGAGTATGTGTGAGTAGTGCACAGCATGAAACAAGGTAATGAGTGGTACCATGTCATGCCTTTTATGTGAAAATTATCTCCTCAAGATAAAGCAGCCATGTTAGAATAACAAAGGGAAGTCAGCCTCTGCTTAAGGATACATATTGGGCTTCCAACTGCTGTTTTCAAAGTGATAAAATGCTGTTTTTCTTATGAAAGGTTTGTCACGGTGCACAGCAGGTGGACGTCTACTTGAACAAACGCTACACTGCCACTGTTATTACATCTGACTTGTATCGTGATTTTTTTTAATACTGAACCTTTAAACTTTTGTCTGCACTGTACTGTAAAGATATTCTGATTTTAAATTCCTAATGCCAGACAAAGTTGTCTGTCAGGAAGCGTGGTGTATATTTCACCAAAAGAGTCTACTTTACACGACATGCACTCGGCATCTCATCGTTGTCAGGCTGCATGCAGACACCAGCTGCAAGAATGGAACAACAGGGACCCAAAATACTGGTATTACTCTGTAAAAGTGGCAATCTGTGACTTTCTTTTTTAATTATTTTGTCTCAATCTTTGGTGATTTACAGTGCACTTCCCAGAACACTGAAGTGCTGTAATCAGTGTCTTTTCACTGTATTTCTGAAGACGTAGTTTCAGTTTGCAGCCACTTATTGTTTGTCTCTTTAGTTCTGGTGACTATCATCTCATGCTAACTACCGACTGTAGTCCTTCCTCTGTTTATTACAACAAACTACAGATATAAACACATCCCTCCCTGTGAACTAGAGGCATTTTTCACACAAGATCAGCCAGACATCAAATACTTGCGAAAAATAATGCAAACGCATTCATGAGGTTGAAGTCCAAACAAATACAAAAAGATTGCAAATATAGATTTGCTCCTCAGAATTCAGCAGCTCCCTCCCTTAATGTTTGTGTTTTTTTCTTTTTCAACATTTGTGTATTTGGTTGTGATTTGTGTTTTCTTATTTTGTAGTGTATTGAGCTTTCTGGGCCACCATAAGTACAGAATTGATATTTATATTTATATTATAATAAAGTTAAGGTGATGTTCAGTTAGATGCAATCCTCCACTGACAGATGTATTTTAACCAACACTATTCGGAGGCAATTAGCTGGCAGTTGTACAACAGTACTCACCATCATGCATTTTTCATGCATTTGGTATGATTTACATTTGTTAAATTCTTGTAAAACTGTTAAGAAATGTATGTAATTGCATTTCTTCTAGAAAGAAGAGTCTGTGATGAAACTGTGTAGCTGACAAAGCAACAATTTGGCATTCATTGGATAAATTCAAAACCTTTTGGGGTGCTCTGACCAGGTCTGTCATCTGCCGTCACATCATTCATATCATAGTCTTAACACAACCTCCTCCCCCTCTCACACTTGGCACAGATTAGACCAACTTTCACCCAAGCTACTGTACACTTCCTCCCCTCTGCGCCCACGCCTTGGCTTCTACTTAGACCCTCAGACCCAGAGAGGATCATTACAAACTCAGCATTCCAAGTCTAAACAAATGAATGGCAGCGTTGCCAAAGACAGAGACTGTAGTGTAACCCTGAGTTTAATGTGTGCACCAGTAGGACTGTCAAGAGCTACAGTATGAGTCTTTGAGGAAAACAGAAAAAACCTGTTCGATATTTACAGTAAATCTAATATAATCTCCATCTATTCATCCATCTTCTGTCCCTGCTTGTGTTAGTGCGAGAGGCAGGATACAACATGTACACTTGTACCTAGAGAGGCTCCAGTTCACCTGAAGTACAAGTCTTTAGACTGTGGGAGGAGAGGAAAACCACAGACATGGAGAAATATGCTAAATCCACACAGAAAAGCTCTAGCCAGCCTGTAGATTTGAACCCAGAAACCATTGCCACCCTACAAATCACAGTTACATCCAAAAACACACTTATCTACATCAGTCTAATCCACAGTCTACCAGTCTGTTCTATTTTTCAAGAATCCACGAGGTTGGAAAGTTTCTTGTCAAGAGCTAGAGCTGTTAAGTCGGTCAGGATACTATAGGGATGCCCATCTACGATTGTGTATCTAAACATCAGGGATTGAAAACCCTGGATATTATTACATATAAAGATCATAGATGTGTGGAAAGCTTCCGACTTGGAACAGAAGCAATGGCAGCTCAGTTGTTTGAGGATGTTGAAGGTGTGTTTTTAAGATGAATGACAAGATTCAGAGAAGAAAAAAAAGGAAGACAGTAAGTCAATATGTTTGAAATTTAAAGGAAAAGTACCGGATAGAGTGTGCCTGGATTATGTGTGCTACTACTTGAGGCCATGTAAAAGGGCACCTCTCAGGTGGTTCTGCTGCCAGAAATAAATGGACAGATTGCTACAATGTGTAGAAAAGTCAGAGGATGTGGGAGATGTGGGAAGGACACCTGCCATATGGAGGATTTTAAAGAACAAGCAAAGTACCTGCACTGCGAGAGGAAGCACCACGCGGGGTCAAGCAAAGTGTCCAAAAGGGATTAAAGGGGTGAAAGTGAGTATGATCAGAGCAGAAAAGAGATCGTCTTACACCAAAGCTGTTAAGGGAGTGGAAAGAAACAACGAGATGGTGGCAGTACAAAAGAAACCAGAGCAGAAAAAGAAAGGAGCTGAACAAAATATCTGCATAGACAAGAAAAGCTTTCTGGCGTTATCAGTTGTGCTGTTGAAATGTAGGGGAAGTCAGAAAGGATTAAGATGGTGTTGGGCGCTGCCAGGAGATTCTTGAACGTTGTGGACATGTCTGGAGAGGAGCTGGATATAACCCTGATGGAGGGATTTCAACCAAGTCTGGCAACTGGGTCTGAGTTACAGACTGGGCAGTGTTGTGAAAGGGAGCACTTTGGATGAACGCTGTAAATAGTTTGCACTGCGGAACTGATAAACTCCAGGCACATGTGGTAATACACCTGAAAGCTGTTTACCAACCGAAAGAGGACTGTGCTTGGTTGCAAAAAATATTTCACTGGAAGAATAGTAATGGCAAAAAGTAAGACCAGGGATTTCATTGCTTGGACCGACAACCAGGTGGATAAGTCGTGACTGATAAGACCCAATCATGAAGTGAACATGGGTGCCTGCGTCATCATTTTCAAAAGTCTCTGCTTCTAAAATACAATTTTATAATTGTCAAATTAAAACGGCATCAGTTTTCAGAAGGTTCCATTTTAGGGGTTTAAAAAATGCCAGAGTAGTGTGGATGCTAGCCATAAACGTAAATTAACTTAAAGTTATGCATTTTTAAATGAAAATGTATTCGTGTTACAGTTGAAACTGTAGAATCTCAAACATTTCAGGATCTCTGGATGCCGCACGGGACTGTCAAAGTGTGAAGCTGCCTTTTGCAACTTTAATGACTTCACACTGTAGCACAGACTGTGTGGACTTCACGACCATGTAACCTTTTGGAATTTAACCTGCTGAAACCATGACGGTTAATGTTTGTGACAGCTGAACGGGTTTCCTGGAGGACTGTCAATTGAGTGAAACACTGGATTTATTTTTGATGAATGTTTTGACAGAAAATAAGTGAGTCTGTGGGAGTTTGTTTGAATCTGTTCCATGTAAGGAAGAGGAGGAGCTGGGGTATAATGTGGCTCAAATGGATCGTTTGACTTTTACAACAGACCTGCTGAAAGGCATTTATGATGTGTGTGTGTATATAAATATATATATTTGTGTGTGTGTGTGTGAGTGAGAGAGAGAGAGAGAGAGAGAGAGAGAGAGAGAGAGAGAGAGAGAGAGAGAGCGAGAGAGAGAGAGAGAGAGAGAGAGAGAGAGCCTGCGCATATACAGTACTGCTGACCTTATATCACATCCAAGTGCATTGCAGTTTTTTCCACTTGTGCCTGCTGCCTCACCAGATTTTCACTTTCACAGGGGAGGGGAGTAGAGTCCCAACTGTAGCATACACACACATACACACACGCACACCAACACACACTTCCTGTGCCTTGTTCCCGTGAGAGCTTGACCGTGTGCCAGACAGGAATTGCATACATTGTCGTCTTCCCCCTCCCCCTCCTGTCATCCCGCTGGGGCGCAGCACCTGCCCCTCCACCCCGACCATGTCGGACGATGCGTCTTTCTGGGACAGGATGGGATGGGTGTCCAGGCCCTGAGCTCATGGGTAACGGCCAGAGGGACAGGAGCTCTTGATGCGCAAGCTCAGTGGAACTTACAGCTTGTTTTCGTAAGGAAGACAGGACTCCAGCAAAGAACCTGCTTTGTCTGCACTTTCCCTCTGTTTTTCTTTCTGATTTTGACTATTTATGTTTCTTTATGAATCAGCCACCCCTCTCTCCCTCTTAGTCTCTTTTTCCCAGTTCCATTTCCTCTTTCCAAACATTCTAGCACTGCTACAGTAGGTGGATACAGAAAGAAAAATGACTTTCCCTTCCTTTCTTTCCCAACTCTGGCCACTACCTTGTCTAGTTACTGTATTACCAATGTTCTTGATACTACTCAATACCACTATGTTAGATTGATGCAGTACCGCTCTCATATCTGGCTGTTCAATATTAGGCTACTGCTTCTAGCCTTATATTTGTGAGAAGTCTTTGTGCTAAGCTAAGCTAACTAGCCAGCTAGCTTAGCTTAGCACAAAGACTGGAAACAGGGGAAACAGCTAGCCTGGGTCTGTTTGAAGTTAAAGGAATCAGCTTACCAACTAACTAACACAATATATTTATTTTTTACAAAAAAAAAGTACAAAACCCCAAAGTGTAAAAACAACATTTTGTGGTTTTCACAGGGGTTATGTTGTGGGCCATTTTTGGCCTGGATTTCTATTTTAATTCATTTTCTATTATTAAAATTAAACATCATTACACTAAACTTTTATTCTGCTCGAAAATGAACAAATAGCCCTATCCGCTGTCTGTGCTGTGTTGATGTTCTACACACTGAATGCAAGAAAGGCTTAAATTACTTGTTTTTAACTAATTATATCTGGTTAAAAAAAACAAAAGTTTAAGAACTATTAAAAACTTACACAAAAAGTAAATAACCAATTTTATCATTAAGTTTTGGTACTAGATTACTAAGAATTGAGCAATCCTTTTCATTATGATTGAGGTGACAATAAGTAGCTGACATGCTGCCTCAGTCAAGGAAGTGTACAATGGCTAATGGAGAGGACAGCACAGAGAAGTGAGCAGCTCAGTACAATGTCGTTCACTCAGCTGTCTGGATGCTGCTGCTGCTGCTACAAACTGTCACAACACTCTGAGTGAGTGAAGGCCTGTCAGGTGGGTAAAAAAGGAAAAATAATTAAACAAATGGAAGGCTGCCAGAAAGCAGCCTGCTGTTTCTGTGTTGTGCACTGCAAATTCTGCCAGACAAGACAAGACAAGCTCACACACACACACACACACACACACACACACACACACACACACACACACACACAGACACACACACACACACACACACACACACACACACACACACACACACACACACACACACACACACACACACACACACACACACACACACACACACACACACACACAATTACTGCAGCTATTCATTTCCTGATTTCCTCCCTGCCCTTGCTGATGGCTTTGCTCTTCTTAAAGCCATCTATTATCATTATCCATCTATTTGCCTCGACACCATTATCCAAGATCTTAAATCTTCATATATTATATATTTAATCTTTATTAGAAAGTAATGGCAGATGGTCCTACTTAGAGCAAATGGGGGATTTACGCAGTACTGGGGATCCATACTGGAGAGATGCAAGCTCAGGGAAACACTGACCTTGTTGCTGAAGCAACAAGGTATTTATTAGCAGACATTGGGATGAGCACAATCAATAGGCACCATCATGTTAGAGTGGATATGGAAATGTGATAGCCAGCCTGCTCTGGTTTTGTGTCTGTGTTTGTCCACTGAACTACAGGCTGTGATCAATATGCAGCAAGTCCTGAGGCATCAGACATAGTGACTCATGGTATAAAAGCTAAGCTCATTGATGTGCCCGTGTAACCTGGCTGCTGGTCCTGCTAAGAGTAAGGGGCTCTGGTCCTCACTATGTTATATTCTGTAATGATTTTAAGTAATTATTCCAGTTTATTAAAAGTTGGGTCTTATTGATGTGTTGAATTAATCACCGAACAAGTAAAGTCAGTAGGAAATAATCAGTGGAAAAACTCACTGGTTTCATCAAACATAAATTCAGCTGACTAAACCCCTCTACACACACTCCCACCACACATGCTGCTTTCCAGTTGGAATCAACTATACATTTGGATCCACTTAAACAAGCGACAAAGTCATTTGATCCAGAAAATCTGAAGCTGCATTAGGCAAACTCACCACAGATGTATACTGACTGGCATTGCTGGCATAGCAAGGCACTAGTCTGTTTTATTGAAAACATATCCATTTTTTATAGGTCAGGTTGTTAGTGACACTGTACAGGCCTTTTTCACTGAAGACATTTTGACATGTCACAGTAGAAATGTGTAAATAATCAATTTAAAGATGGCTGGATTCCATTTAGCTGTTTTTGTGCATGCTGACTCACTGTCATGGCTTACTGTGATATGTAACAGAATGTATCAAAAGTAAATTTTCTCACTAACACCTGTGCTTTTTCACAGCTTTAAATCTGCTTTGACACTATTTTATTTCTCTATTTTTTTCCTCATCGGACAATATTTCCATTCTCCTGATATGGTCATCCAAGTGTGATTTTCCTGTGTGTGCTCATAAACGCCAGAGCTGCTAAGCACCTTCATATTCAGCAAATATCAGGGGTGTAAAGATTAACCGACACATATTGGGAAAGAGTCAGATATTTGGCTACGTCAATACAAAATCACAGATCTGACCCAAATTCTACATGAAATTTGGAAAAAAATGGCTGTCAATAAACCTTTAACAGACCTTTCCAAATAACTCTTCTCAATCACATACCTGCCTCAAGTCATCTGCAACTTTTCCACACTAAAAGAAACTACAACACCGCCTGACATTACTGGTCAAGCAACATACAACCTCAACTCTAATTTAAAGAGGTGCTAATGATAAAGTTACACAAAGAAAGACAAAAACAAGCAGTCAGCACTAGATGAAAAATGCTAGCACTAGCAGCTAATATTACTTCCAACTGGCCATGTTATACTAGTTGGAGGCAAAACTGTTACTTGCGACCACAGAGCATGACAGAAAATACTATATTGATGGAGTGAGGTAAACAATACCCTGTCATCAGCATCTCAGTGAAAATGCCTTAGGAACTAACTAAGAAGTTGTCCAGTGTAACACTGTCCATGTTTGTTTGTGCAGCAGAGGACATAATCTTTCAGAGGTATTTCTGATTCAGCATTTGAATAAACAAATGAGGTAATAATTTATTCTAGTAACACTTTAATTATTAAAAAAACAAACAATTGAGTTGAATCTTCTCGAATTAGCTTTGATATGTATCAAATTCTCCGAGAAGAAGAGATACATGACCCTAGTGGTTATGGTTGCATAAACTGTAATGATGATGATGATGATGATGATGAAACAGTTTGGGTAATGATCTTACAGTTGTGAGGGAAATTATTGTATGAATATGTACAAATGCTTGTGTGAACTCAAAATGATTTGCGAAAGTTATGAGAAATCAAGTTTGTGCATCTGAACAGTATGTTCCCAAGTGGAAGAGAAACAAAGAACATCTGTTCATGCTGAAGCATATCCTGTCATGTCTGTTTGGATATAACCACGCATAGATTAGTCACAATGACTCGTAGAGGTTGGTGAGAAACAGATTTGAGTAGAGTATTTGCCCCACTCTTCTGGGTTCACTCCTCTGCAGCAGCTGGTATGTCAGTGTCTAATGTGCTACGCTCTCAGCATTAAAGAAAGTGTGACAATACTGTAATGAGAATTGTCTCTTTACTTATTGAAGTCAAGTGCAAGAGGTAAATTTCCACAACAATTACGGGCTCGTCCGGAATGCCAATCTGATTCCCTCTTTCAATGATTAACTATCACACAGGTCAACTCTGCACAGCTGGAGAAGGGACTTCAAGTCACCTATGACCCAGGAAGTGTACCTCCCCTTAGAAAGGTTTATAAATGACTCCTGGGCCAGAAGAGACTGCCTGTGAGGGTTATAGACTATAGTTTGTATGATACAGCATCTAAAATGAAATGAGGGTACACTATTGAAGACGTCTGAAAGGTAATGATATTCCATTAGGGATGACGGCCCACAGAAAAAGGAAATATTGAATAATGTCAATGGAATGTCTGTGGATTGAATAAAATCCACATTTGAAACTGCAATTACCCTTTAATTGGGACCAGTGTACAAAAGCATAGCTCACTCCAGCTTTCTGTTTTGCCTCTAAACTCTGCTTTTCCAGGTTTTTCCAGGAACAAGAGGCTTACAGGACTACGGTATGTTTAAGTATTTTATTATTATTAACTGAACAACCAAAGAAGTGGTGCCAGTATTCTGGGTGGGACTGATATCTAGTCTCATAAGTAAATGATTTAACCATCTTCCCCTCTGTTGAGCCTCAGCCCTGTTAATGTGAGTAGTGTGCTGTGTGTGATGAATCAAACCGAGGAGCTGCTGCATGTTTTCGTAGCGTGATATACATCTAGACTGATAAGTCGATCATGCTTGTGCACACTGCACGGTACTCAAATCCACAGCTGTCTTTGCTAGGCTTATGTGCACTAGAGAAAATGTTTTAATGCAGTAGAGTATGCATAGGAGGAGATGTGTGTCGATGCAGTGCCAGCCCGGGAGATGGATCAGATAGCTGTAAAGTCTCTGCCAGCACTTTGCCTGCCACAGGAATGATGGAGTGAACAACACTGGAGGCAGAGCGTCCCTCTCCAATATGAGACAGGTGCTTGGAAGCAGCTTTGTAGCACCATGGCCTGTCCAGTGATAAAACCCCCTGCAGCCATACAGTACTGGAAATACAATATCTCTCCAGATTACTTTCCCCGCCATCATTTTCACCCTCTGGCGCTCACCTCATTTTATGCCCATCTTTCCTTTTTTTTATTTAAATGTGTCAGACACTGTGCCGGGAGGGGAAAAAGAAGCAGAACATAAATATCACCCAGGCACTCATCATGCAGTGGAAACGTCAACACTGAGAAAGGAGGGGAGAGACAGGAGTCGCTGAAGGAAGAAAGAAGGGAAGTTCCCCTCTCATCTGGTTCTGGCAATAGAGGAGTGAGTCATCCTGTGGAGCGCCACAATGCTAAATGACTTTTCCTTTCCATCCCGCTCTGAGGGTCAACCGAGGTAGAGAGTCTTTCAGGACTAGTCAGGTGCAAGGAAATCCTACCCAGCTTACTGTCAAGCAAGAAACACTGTGTTTTATTTCGGTTTTCTAGGCAAGCTAGGCAGTCATTTCAGGACTCCGTAAAAAGCCAAAGGAGGTGGCAGCGTCATTCATTATGAGTGCATGAACTCTTCACTCTACAATTGCCTATGGAGTGCCTCCAGTCTGGTGGTGAAACATGAGAGACTGAGAGTTCCCTGGGGCAAAGAAGATTATAGAGTAAAACTCGACTCAGTCACCTAATGAAAGAAAAAAATAGAGGAAGAAACTGACATTTTCAGGACAGTGAAATAAGGGCCAAAGTAAGTGAAATCTGAATCTCAATGTGACAGCATGGTCACCTGCATCTGCAGTCTGAAGGGAGAGTTTAAACTAAGTAAGTATATGGTGGCGTGTGGTGCTTACCCTGCATTACACAGACATCACTGTGCATCAAGCAAATATTTAATGACTGTGGTTTCTGGGAAAATTCAGGCAATCTCCTGAGACAAACCCCTTTGGCCTATTAGAAATATCATCTGTGAAGACAATATTTATCAATCCTGAGCAAAGCCGCCCAGCTATAAAGACATTAGTGTGCACAAGACAATAGGAGTAGCTCTTTTAATGGAAGATGAGTGTTTAACTTAAAGGCATCCAGACACACAAGCCAGCAGTGGAAATTAACTTTGGATCATTCTCCTTCATACAACACTCACAGACAGATGTTAAGGGTAGAAATGGTCCCCAAGTCAAACAGATGAAGTCATGGTGGCTGACTACTGCATGGAAATACCACACAGTTTAAATTGTGTATGTGCATTATCTCTCTAGAGTCTCTTTTGAACAAAAAAAGAAAAACAGGGATGGAATTATCAGTATCATTC
This sequence comes from Scomber scombrus, assembly GCF_963691925.1. NCBI lineage: Eukaryota > Metazoa > Chordata > Actinopteri > Scombriformes > Scombridae > Scomber > Scomber scombrus. The sequence goes on from NC_084989.1 coordinate 8,548,563, forward strand.
TTTTACATTTCACAATGTGTTTTCAATGACTTGGCCTGCAACAGGGACACGTGTCTTCAAATAGCAGTCAAGGTGTGCTGACAAGAAGAGTTATAGGAAAGCCCATCCTAAATCACTTTCCAAAGTAAGCTATCATCATTCTGTTTGACGGTGCATTTTCTCATTTTGGAAGAAAATTATCCAAGCCACCTACTAACTCTTCAGCTTACATAATACTGTAGCACCTTTTGATAGCAGCTGTATTTTAATGGTAAATAATCCATGTTGGAAAGGTTACTTTATTAATGTAATCAATCACTAATGACACATCACTCAGTAATTACATGTGATTATCCTCAAGTAATTTGTTAAATGACTCTATACAGTACTTTCATTAGCCAGCACCGATCTGTTAAGGGTGCTTTTAATTTAAAAAACCAAAGCCTTCACATCCACATGTCACGTTTTCTGCATTTACTGTGGAAATAGAAAATGAGACATTGGGCCATATTTTTGTGGCTGTGCAGCACAAGCAGCTGCTCCGACTGTTTGGCATTTTCCTGACCTTGATCCTCAGGAGAGGCACAGGTGCTGCAACAATGGATTCAATCTTAAAATATGAATAAGTTGTTTCAATTAACACTCTGCAACCAAAACTGGAAAGTCAGTAAATTGGTCGGTGTTTATCTATTAAAGAATGTGGGTGATTCTAACAGTATCTGCTGTCCACAGCTGTTTTACACTGTATGAGAAGCTTCTCTTTCAGTTCATTAAATGCCTGCTGCATCTGAAGGACAGAGGTGTTGATAAATCTGCAGCCTCCAATTAGAGAAGTGCATTGCCAGAGCGCACAGCCATTCAGTGTTTACTGTCTTTAAATTGGCTCAAAATGACACCAGGGTTCTACAAAATAACCACAAACACCTCTACACACGCCTGACTGGTCGGTTATGACTTCATATTCTACCTTTTAATATAGGAGACATCCAGATACCATGCAGGGCTCATCATTGTCTCTTTTAAAAGTTGCTTTTTTAGCAAAAGTAGTGTCTCATGTTGTTGTGTTGTTGTGTAACATTAATTACTAAACTATGTCACCATTTACGAGGTGAAATACATTACAATTATGGCTAAAATAACGTCGACCCACTTTACCAAATGTACTTTTATTCTTTTTGGAAACAGAAATATCTCTTCACTAAACTCATAGTGAGAGACATCAACCCTTAATCTCAGTTGCAGTAAAACAGACAGCAAGCTGACACCAAGCTGTGGAGGTAACAGAGCGGATTAGTAACTGTAATGTAATCTGTGAATTTCAAATACTAATCGCTAACACCACATGTTACTCAGAAAAAATAACATTATTGTATTGTGTTACCAAGCGATGTGTTTCTGCCCACCACTGCTGAGAACACCAACATCACCAGAAAAACATGTTTTAGTGTCAACTGCTCAAGAGTTTCTTTCTCACGCTGACATTTCGCACAGACAGCCAGATAGAAATCCATCATCTGAGAGACAGAGATATCAAGATACCAACGTCTGCTCCACCAATACCCTCAATAAACCTGAAGCCACCCACAGCTGGCATCTTCAAGGATCTGCTGTCTGAAGCATGGCAAAGTCATACACCCTCGGCAACGATTCATCTTGGCTGGAAAACTTTACTATTTCCATCATTTTATCCAAATAGAACACAGAAAAAACTAACAACACAATATGTTTTTGACAGTGATATATCACTCAGACAGTATTCAAGGGTGCACTAACGACATGTCCAACTTTTAAAGGCCAAGTTGGACACTGTAGACGCGTACAGCAGGCCAACATGCACAGCACTCCCAAAATGAGAAATAAGAAAAACCACGATGAATGACTGAGAGCTTACTGTTGGTGAATTAATTAAAAAAAATACATTTCATGTAGATCGGATTATTATCCTAATTACATTTTGTCCTTCTTTCGTCTGCACACAAATGCAATATGATGAACTTACAACACCAACTAAACAATCGTTGCGTGTTTTCAGCCTTAAAAATTACTACAGTACACATTCATTACATGCTTGGTCATGAAGTATTGATACTTATGCTTGCCCTCAGAAAGAGAGCTGATTTGTCACAGAATATTATATGTATTAGTAAGTGTTATCTCCCAGTTTTCAGTGTCAGAGGTCTTGGTGGTGAGGATTAAACTGCGGTTCCTTTGCGGACACAAAAGAGAGAATAGCTATCTGATAGACACTTTTATTAAAGAGAGCTCAGATTTTTTTCTTTCATCGTAGTATATGGGGCAGATGTTATTGCCAATAATAAAAAATATACTCTGGCTCTTAGGTAATATAATAGACCTCATCTATCTCACATTGGATTCAGAAAAAAGCATCTTTTGCTTTTTCCCTTCCCTTTCTCTCCGATCTCTCGTTGGCACTCAGATTGGCTGCTGCAGAGCCTCATGTCAGTTGAAATATTATCACTCTAATCTCTGTGGTGGATTTTCTTTTTGTCGAGGCTGAATTCTTTCTGGCAGAGGTGGGACATAACCTCACATCCCACTGCCAGGTTTCTCTTCCAGTTTAAAGACAGCTGCTGCTGCTGGGGAAATCCCCATGAGAAAAGATTTCTTCTGAACACCCTTGCTTTGCTCATTTATTTCGTTTTTGTTCGGTTGTTCTCATCCTCTGGCTCTCTATTTCTCTCACTTGTTAACAGTTGGAGGGGTCAGGGCATTAATCAAACCCACTGTTCCAGTGGCTGGGCGTTGGGATTTGCTCCAGACTGGGTGATGATGGTGGACATTGAATCCTCTGGCTCTCTGTGCTCAGGCCTGGTTGGTGCTGCTGGCGTTTGGCTGAAGCTGCTAGAAAAACATGGTTGTTAGAGTGTGGGAAGGGTTTTGAAGTTTCTGTGCAAGTTCTGTATTTGTGGTGTTTATTATGGACTGTTTTTCACTTTGTCTCTGTCTTGGCTGCAGCATTCAAGTCACGCCCACAGTTAAAGACTACATCAGACTGAAATAAGACAGGTCCTTTAAGGACAGTGGAGGACGCTCACCCTCCTCCCGAGACTTTCTTTGCCCCTTTCCTCCTCACAATGCATTATCTAGTGACAGAGGCGTCCCAGACCCTGCTCTCTCTGCCGTGATGGATGGTCCTCGCAGCTCCACAGTGGCTGCAGTGATTGGCTCGTGCTGATAAATCTCTAAATGGCTTTCGTAGGAATCTCATTGCCCCACAATCCCCCAAAGACACGACCAGGCTACAGTATCCTTTGCAATCCCCCACTGTGGTGAAATTGAAACTCGACCAGCCAGCCTTTTTCCTCGGAACTGACCTTGGACCCCTTTAAGTTCTTTCTGAAGAGGCAAGAAAAAGATGTTAGGAAAAAAAAACACAAGAGGACAGTCTAGGCCATCACAGAAGCAATCAAAGTCTCCAGATCCCACTGATCAAGCCAGCGAAGGCCTCCCCCTGCTGTTATCACAGAGGGAAAGTGGCACTTTGACTCAGAATTAAGTTCACCACCTTGCTTTTTTTTCAACCCTAATCCCACTTTGCCTGCTGTCTAGTCAGTGGGGCTCTATGCTCCCCAACTTTCAGCCAGATAGCCCTTATCAACGGTGCCCCATCCCGATGATTTATGTCACCGGCTGACTGCTTTAGTGGCAATGTTCTGCTGCCACATCCACTGGAGATAGTGGGAAAATGAAGGTATTTCATGGCCGGTATCGGAGAAGCTGGAGCCAGGCTGCGTTCTGTCTGTGTCTTGTCGGGTCACTAACAGCAGGTATCTTTCTGATACTGATACCCTGAGGCTGTGTTGAAAACTAAGCTGTGATGCTTGGGCATTACTGGACCTCAAACTAATCTGATCCAACACCTAAACGCCCAGAGTGTTGGTTGTGAAAGCCTCTGATGTGATGAATCTTGAGGAGCAGGATGTGTGGAGTTGGAATCAGCACCAACGCGATTATTAAGGATGACAGATTGATGACGGAGGACTGTAATCTTTTCCAACAGAGAGGAAGCATTTTCATCCAAGGAGTCTGGTGAGATGCGTTCCAACAGTTCAGATATTTCTCATGAAAGCATATTTAGCTGTCTTTTGGTTTCTCTTTTATGACAACCCGGCAGCTGTTCAGATCTTCCCTTTTGTATTCTTTTGTCTTTTATTAATACAGTATCTAATCAGATTTGAATTTCGGTTCCAGTTCGTGCTCGTGCATTGATGGCCACTGTACAAAAGCCATGCTGATGTTATTCATTGTGATTTGTTTTTTTTTTCCAGTGCTTCTAACTGTGGCTGCTTCTCATTTCATCAAGTGTATGTGTTTATCTGGAAAAATACTCGCTACTTCTTTGGTTGTTGAGTGTTTTTTCCCACAACACAATCTGTGGCTAAACATATTATGTACAGACACGAGCCTGTGAAGAGCATATTAACCAGATAACGGCCAAGATTTATTTTTTGTTGCTCGGCAAACTAACATAATTATTGTTATAATTAGCATCAGAAAATTGAACTCTTTCAAGTTGCGATTTCAGTATAAAAATGATTAATGGCCCTAATCACAACACACCACTTTTGGTGTGGTAAATGCAAAGAGAATCTGGTTGGTGGAAATAGTAATGTGGTATAAATATGGAAGCTATAGCTGGGAATGGAAAAAGTTACCAGAGGATGATTGAAGCAGAAAGCTGGAGTGCAAGATGAAGAGACTTGAGATGAAGAAAGTGGATGGACTGTGTCAGCATCTGTTGGTGCAGCAGTTTAGATCATCCTCTTGTGTTGTGTCTCCGTCTCTTTACCACCATGTTTTTTTCTTGAGTGACAAACTCTCTGGAGTACGTTATCAACGGAAGCTGCACAAGTCACCACTCAGCACCACACTGCTGCAGCACAAAGCTGACCCCCTCGGGCAGAAGACACTGTCTGTTGGTCTCTCTCTCACACACACACAGACACATGCACACACTGCACCACACAAATTAATCTGCCACCCTGCTTACACAATTGTCCATTTTCTGCCTGCTCAGCTCCTTGCTATACATGCGTGTGTGTGTTTGTGTGTGTGTGTGTGAGCATGTGCATCAAGAAGCCACAAATCCTTGACACTTCAGAAAATGATTTTCTCCCCCCCAAGAATAATTCAAGTCATCTCTGTACTCACAATGATAAACCTTTCCACCCATTAATTGCAATGTATAGAAGGATTAGAGGGGCAATTATTATTATCACTGGGAAATTTATGATACTGTAAGTGTCACAAAGTTGTTTAAAAATAGCAGCTAAAGCCTGAATTAATTAGAGATGTTTGTTTACTGTGAAAGCAGAATGAAGACCAAGCATTCCTCATGGCCTGACCTTGAGGTTTTAAGAATTGCCAAGCTTTGCTGTTTTAGGGTTTTATTTATCCACTGAGCTGTGAAGTATTTAGAACAGTGAAATGTTTTATTAAAACAAATGAGGTGCTATAGAAGTCCAAAAAAAAGGAATCACTATTAATGTAAATCCATTATTGCTTTGAAGTAGTACAAGATAAAACAAAATGATGCTATTTGAAATATTAGTTACTATTAGATAGCATGTTGGCATGCTGACATTAGTTTTCAGCACTAAACACACAATGCGGTTAAAGTTGGTGGCATTAGTTTTGCATTGCGTGTTGTCTGAATCCCAAATAACAATTATTTTCATTATTGATTAGTCAGTTAATTACTTTCTCGATTAACTGATTTGTTATTTGGTCTATAAAATGTCAGAATATGGCAAAAGATGTCACTCACTGTTTCTCAAAGCCGAAGGTGACATCTTCAAATGTCTTGTTTTGTCTTGACCAACAGTCCACGATGCAAAGATATTCAGTTTATGATCATAGAAGACTAAGTAAACCGGAAATGTTCATATTTAAGAAGCTGTTACAATGAATCCCAAGGTGGATGTGAATGTCGGAAACAAATTTGGCGGCAATCCAGCCAATAGTTTGAAAAAGTGGTGGGCACTTGAGGGGGATCACTGAAGTTGGTAGGATTCATCATGTGGACACCTTGAATGTTTGTTTGTTTGAATGCTGAAATAATTCAATCTGGACCACAGTGGGGGACAAACCGACCATCTGTCAGACGGAGATGGTTACACCATGCTTTGTCTACGCCTGCAGCCAGCCAAAACAGAACCAAACCAACTTTCAAAGGCCATGAGGCTTGTGATGCCTTAAACAGCCAGAGAGGAAGCACATTTAATTATCTGCAGGTCAGGGGGTCAAGACCAAAGATGACAGCAGTGAAAGGCCTGGAAGGGAGCAAGGCCAGTGAATCAAGGTTGGGGGTCACAAAAAATCTAATTAGTGAGGATTCTTGATTATGTGCAAGGAGTGGACAGTTCATGTTGTGTAGTTTGTTGGATGAATATATTACTTGTATGGACATTAATCTCTTTTCTGAAATGTTTTGTCCCTATGTTTATATATGTACTGTATACCGTATACAGTACATATACATCCTTTTTGATTCCCAACTGTTTGGATCATTATGCAGAAAAAAGAAAAAGAAATCCATAGTGTGCTTCTCATTTTCATTTTGGTAGCTGCAAAAAAAACACACATGGTCCCTCTGAGACTTAAGAGGTAAGGGAAAACTCTCCATAGTCCCATGAATATTGTTTCAAAAGATTCAAACCACACAGCTCAGCATAATGCTGCTAACTTCAGCTCAAGGAATAACTGACAAACTGAGCTCATCGCGTCTCTTATGAGGCGTAATAACCATAAACTAAGTATTACGATATGCTTACAAAAGCAAGAACAACATAAGAAGGAAATCAAGTGCAGATACCACAGACGGCATATTCCCTGGTGGCCTCAGTGTGACTACATGTACAAGCATTGATTTAGCATGCAGGCTCTTTGGGCTCATCTTGCACTGAGCCTTTGAAATAACCTTGGAGCTATGAGGCAGAGCTCAGCAAAAGTCATGCATGACTCGGTTGGAGAGGACAGAGGTCTTCAATGTTGGAGGATTCATCATCTACAAGCCATGCTTGACTTGGCAGGTGGGTAAAGCTGCAGGGTGGAAGAAGGAGCTCACCACCTGACTTTTAAAATGTTGATGATGTGAGCTGCACAAAGGGAATCCAACATTAGACTCTGGTACAGAGTATGTTGCATATTTTGGTTTTCTGACAAAAAAAGCTAGCTGAAGACTGTCTTTTAAAAAATAAATGAATCATCATACAGTGCCTGCAATCAGGTGATTATATCTACATATCCTAAGTTTTTGGACCATGCTTTGAGTCACTGATCTTTGCCACAGCATGTGTTGACTGTCAATCACTGTCTGTCAATCCACACAGGAGGCTGCCTGTTTAGAAAGGTGAGAAACACATCATTTAGTTTAACTATCATCACTGACTGAAAATAGGCTAATAGGCTAGTGTATGTTCATTGGCCCACTGACTCCAGCCAAACTTTAAATGACCTAAGTAGGATTGTACTGTCAATGTTAGTTATCTTGATGCTGATGGGACAATCGTGAAGGAGCTGCCAACTCTCATGCATTGACTGAGATTTTTTGCACACTGTCTCAGTTTTTGTTGTTTTGTTGATTAATACATTCTAGCCACTTTACCAATCCATAAGCGTTAACAGATCCCTTGTTGATCCAGTTTAAATGTGTGGTTTAAATGGGCTACATTAAAATGTGGACTTTGTACTCTTTTAATCTAATCTTCTAATGCCCATTGGTGTTATTTTGCTTTTTTCCCTCCTAAAAACAATTCAGATGACTAACATATGATTACAACTAAATGGCATTTTACTCAAGAGCCTATGACTAAAACCAAATTAAAATTTGCTGTCCAAATTAACACTGGCTTGCAGCTATGCTCTAATTTTGGCTTTGGTATGTTGAATGTATGAGATTCTGACATCTCCATCTGTAGCATTGTGTCTCTTCATCAGATGCTTGCTAAACAACATGAGTCATGCTAATGGCTGACTATGAAATGCCACGTCAACATGCAGGAGGGAGCAAGAGAACGTGGGAACAAGAAAACATTTTTTTTAAAGAGAAAAAACAGCAGTAAGCCCTTTTGGAGGCTTAAACAGAAGCTGTCACGGTGACTGAAAACAGCTATGGAAACAGTACAGTGCACTGCCTGAATACAGGACGATATTTCATTTAGGAAATTATGTGAATCATCAAGACAGAAACAATCTGAAAAAGGCTAACCGCTGAAAATGATTTTGACTACTCCACAGAGGCTTAGTGGGGAGTGTGAGTGACTGATAGACCAGCTACACAAATGCAGGATTTAAATTCACTTTTATAAGAGGAAGGATTCAAGGATCAGGACTCTTGTCTTGGATTAATAGTATCTCAGGGAAATTATCCCAATAGGACTAGAGTGAATGTGCGGTTTATCTTAAAAAAGTATTTTTTCCAGAACAGGTGTTGGTTTGGCTTCCTCCATTCACATTGACAGTTATGAGATGTGATGTGATGAAATAAGATGAATATGCAGAAGTTTAAAAAAAAGAAAAAGAAAAGAAAGGCTGTTTTTGTGATGTGACTTTCTTGCTGCATTGTGAACACATCTTTAGACTGGACAAACATTGCTTCTGTAATTACACAGAGTGAGAGCCCACACCCGTATGAGCACACAATAACATCTCTCTGTGTCTCTCTCAAACTCTGTCACACACACCGTCAACAGTCTCCCAGCAGGCCTGAATTGTAGAGCTTTGTGTGATTGATGTCTCTGACCTATTCTGCGAGCAGGCAGCCACATCGGCAACCTAATTACCCTATCATCATCACTGCTCTATCTGGTGGACAGACACACACACACACACACACACACACACACACACACACACACACACACACACACACACACACACACACACACACACACACACACACACACACACACACACACACACACACACACACACACACACACACACACACACACACACACACACAAAGAGTATATATACATAGATATAGATACACAGGTTTGTGAACAGAAAATCACAGTAACAGCAGGTTAGTGGTGATTTTTCCTGGAAAAGTTCAAAGTACAAGCTGCAGGTTGCAATCTGACCGAAAGCAACGTGTTGTTTTCACAGTAATCTCTGAGAGGGTTTTACTGTAGAGAGAGTGCAGTTTTCTGGCAGATTGTGCCATTCATTTCCTGTCTTCATGTCTTCATTGTCTCCACAGCGGGATATTAACTGAGAAAGTTAACCCTACGTTCCTCTTTGTCTCTACTCTCTCTATGTACTTCACAGTTGGCTAGTCTAGTGGATAGTGCTGTACATGTATTCAGCTTGGATTCCCCTTTGAAGTGAGACACTCACACCTCCCATCTGAGGTGCTAGACCAGCTGTTGACTGTCCTGCTTCCCAATAGTGTTAAAAGAATTGCTTAGAGAAATCATTAATCAAATCAGCTTCTTTAATTGCAGGATATGATTGTTTTAATCAGTGAAGCTGAAAAAGTTAATGTACCATAGTGGTGTCAGATCACAAACACTGATTTACAATGTAATATATAAACATGTGCATGTATCATTCACTTATGTATTAGATGTCACTTCAACATCACTCCTATAGTCGATATTCAACCAGGTTTATGCTCAAACTTCCCACATAGAGAGAAGTAGTGATGTGGAGACAGGCACACCAACAGGCGGTGAGATAGTCAGACAGACTGGTGGACAGGTTGACAGGCAGTTACAACTCCTATGCTGTTTGTTTTCACTACTACTGTATAGTCACAGAAAGCTTTGATGTTATTGCTTCAGATAGGCACCTTCCCTGCCACCGCCCTCTATCATACTGACACAAAAAAAACACATACAATCACCATGTATTATTCATTCTATTCAGCAAAGCTATTTGAATACATCAAGCAACCGGACGTTTTTGTCTGTGTGTCTACCAGATTTAGCTGCAGGGAAGCAGGAGGCAAAACAAACAGGGAGAGTATGTCTGACTGCTCACGCCTGGACAATCATTAGAAGGGGACGTCTGAACATTGAGCAAGCCCATGAATACACACACATATATATACATATATGCAAATAAGCACGCGCACATACATACCATCATACCACCCTGGATCTACAAACCGCATTTTCTGTCAGATGAATTGAAGTTCAATATCAGGAGAGTTGCCTGATTGCCCAAAAGCAATCCCATCTGCCTCTGTTTCTTTTAATTATTCAGTCTCTATTCATCCATCTATAATTCACTCTCTCCCCCACATCTCTGCTCCTCAAGCCAAAGAGTTCTTTCTACATGTAGAGTCAGACAAATTAAGCGTGAGAGAGGAGTGGAGAGGAGAGAGGGAGAGAGGGAGAAAGAGGAGAAGGACAGGTGGGAGGCAGTAGGAGAGGAATGGCTGGAGATGAGAAGCACCATGGGGAATTCCAACACTTGCAAAAAACTATCAGCCGTTTAGCCTCTGAAACAACTTGTCACAACTGAAGCAGCAACAACTGCTAAATAAAAACTTGAAAAGCAGTTGATCCACCTTTTCTAAAGTAATTTCTCTTCTCAGTCAGCCTCTTTACTTTTTTTCTGCAACTGGGTTATATTGGATAAAAAAATAGGGCTGGAACTGGAAATAGTTCATAAATTTAACTTTTTATTATTTTGTTAACTATTAAATGAATTGCTTCGACTCCAGAATGTCAAATAAACAAATTGGCAAATTTTATTATTCATTTTACAATGATTGCAAATGAATAATACTAGGTACTGGGAGCTCTTGTTGGAGAATTGTCACCTTATGTGGTGGAGGCTTGAAGGAAAACGGGTCCCAGGTGAGGGACCAGACTACAAACGATTCAAACAACCCCTATGGATTTAATTCTTTGGGTTAAAATAACCAAATCCAAACTAGGGAAACCAGGATCTCTCTAGACTCTCTTCTTTTCTAGGAGGCACTAGGCAGTTATAGGGATCCACCAGGAAGACATAGTTAGTGAGATGGACTGCTGTCACCACAATCTGGGCTGGGCCCCATTACTGTCTGTTTGTAAGATTGGATGCTCGATTTGAACTTGAGGTTTTTCTGAAAACATTTATACTATGCTTCTAAACAACAGGGAGTGGCATGTCCCCATCCACGTAACAAATGCAATACATGTTTACACATGATAAAGAGAATTATATCACATGATGGAGGGGCGGCTACACAGGCAAAAAATGTTTCCTTTCTAAATTAGGTGAGGCGTAAGAAGACAACAGTGAGGCAGAGATGTGAATTAAGGTTCATGAGACAGTAATGGGCACTGGGATCTGTAGCTTTTCTTAAGGAAATGTGTTTTCAGTTTATGCTGGCACCAAGGGACTGACTGGCTGTGTGGTAATGAGTAAGCCGGTAAGGTCATACCTTCATTGGGGAATCATTGTTTTATAAGGTATGATTACATTCACTGATTAAATTATGAGCAATGGGTCTATGGAAACAACTGGCCTAAATCAGCAACACATTTAGCCTATAATTAATGAGAGCCACATGATCCATTGGTCAAATTGAACTACTTTTGAAAATGTACAGCAGCTATATGTATTATTATTGTAACCTTAATTTAAACATAGAGGCCATTCCTCTTTTACAAAGACATCTTAATTACAGATCATATAAAAGCACACCAAAGTTATTGTTAACAGCAACAACAAATCATATATAAGAACAATAGAAACAATAAAAGTGCACACAAATTACAGTATCAACAGATATCACAAACAGGCCAAAGAAATCAACACATGGGACAACATCAATTTAAAAAACATACGTGTTCACACTGCTATGATTGATTAAAAGGGATTAGCTTGTCTAATTTTAAAAGCTTCCGCAGAAAGTTTTACTTGTGTGGAGCATTGTATTTAAAAGCCAGTTTCCCAATGTCTGTACTAAGATGATTTCCAGGACCAGAATCTTGGGACCTAGTGCAGTGTAACATTGATCAATAGTTAAAAAGACGTGAGATGTTCAGGAAGTGCTTCATAAATAAATAGAATGCACTGCCAATGATCTTACTTTCTTTTTTAGAATACATGTAAATGTCATTGCAATAGTCCATAATGAATAAAAAGGTCGACTGAACAATTTGTTTTCTGCAATTCTGGGTAACACATGCCTTATTTCTATGAAAGAATGCCAGTTTTCTTTTGAGGACTTAGTCAATTCATTAAAACATTTTTTTAAGCACAGCTTGTCATTAAGCATTTTGTTTTGTCGGAATTTAAAAGTAATTTAAGATCAATTAAAATGTGCTGCACGGCAAATTAATAAAAATGAAAGCTTTGAATAGAAAGACATAAATATGAGTCTTCCACTTTTTCTTCTCTTTCAACACCTAAGTCATTGCATGTTATCATAGTGCGACATGGTTCATTAAATGTGTTTATTTCTCATATGTGCCATAATCATCTGCCAATATGACTTAAGTGTTCCATTTTGAATATAATTTTGATGGAACTGAAATGTTTTAAGAACCTCAATAAACTGTGTAGGATACAAAAGGTCAAACAAGTTCCAACAACTATAATGACACAATGTAAAATAATAATACAATAATGAAAGTCACAAAAAACTGTTTTTCCTGCTTGGCACTAAGAAAAATAAGTAACACTTAACCTTCCAATATTGCTTCTGGCTGCTTTTTTTGGGCTTGAGTTTTCACAATACTGAGTATCAGATGGTGCTTTAGTTAATTTCATTGTACTTTCAACTGGTTTACAACTGCTGCCTATTGAGAGAAGCAGCCATGACAACAGTTTTTTTATGCAAATCAAAAGTTGCTTTAAGGGCACAGTACAAAACTGCTTTTCATGTGGTAGAGAGAAGGCTTTGATAGACAAAGGGGAATACTGAACAGGCACATCTATGACACAGAAAATGTGCCTTGATTCAAATAATTTTTGCCTGGAAAATGTGTTGCTGGCTGGTAATAACATTCATTTACCATCAGAATGAAGATCAATCAGTCAGTTAGATGTGTTTACCTGGCTCTGTATGATTTAATTCATCTTGTTGAATACCATGTTCCTCCCAAACTCAATCAATTCAAATCTCCCTTTCTTCATAGCCAACATGTACCACTTCTAAGCTCAGTCAACCGGTGACAATTAGGGAGCTTACAGTACATTGAACATAAACAATGAACCCCTAATTGTTTTTGTCAATTTCAATGAAAACAAATGAGCTGAAAGAAGCTAAAAAGCTCCACAGAGCTGAGGGGAACTGCTGTGCCAGGTGATAATTCTCCTTACTACAAGCAACCTCTTTCTTTTATTCTTTCGAATGCTCCCATTAGGGGTCGCCACAGCAAATCATGTGTTTCCATCCTTCCTGTCCTTTGCATCTTCCTCTATTGGGCCAACCACCTGCGAGTCTTCCCTCACCATATCCTCAAACTGTTCAACCTGAGCTTTCCCCCTAATATACTCATTCTTAATCTTGTCCATCATTGACACTCCCGACAACAATCTGAACATCTTCAACTCTGCCTCCTGCTTTTTTGTGTCACCGCCTCCAAACCATACAACATAGCTGGCCTCACTACCCTCTTTTAATTCTTCTGTTTCACTCTTGGTGGTACCACTCTACACAGATTGAAGATCCCTACTGACACTCTTCTCCACTCACTCCACCCTGCCTGCACTGACTGTTTTCCGCACTCTCTGTTATTTTTAATAGTTTTCCCCAAGTATTTAAACTCATCCACCTTCGCCCCCTGTATTCGTTGCATGCCCACCATTCCATTCACACACATGTATTCCCTCTTACTAGTACTGACTTTTATTCCTTTTTTCTCTAGTGCATACCTCTATCTCTCCAGGCTCTCCTCAACCTACTCCCTACTCTCACTGCAGATCACAATGTCATCTGCAAACATCATAGTTCAAGGAGACTCCTGCCTGATCTTGTCTGTCAACCTGTCCATCACCGTTGGAAACAAGAAAGGACTGATGTAATCCCACCTCCACTTTGAACCCATCCGTCACTCCAACTGTACCTCACCGCACACTGACCTCATACATATCCTGCACCTCTCATATATACTTCTCTGCTTCTCCCGAATTTCTCATACAATATCGCACCACCTGTCTCAGCACCCTGTCATATGCTTTATCTCCACAAAGACAATGAACCTTCTTCTGACCTTCTATGCACTTCTCCATCAACTTTCTCAAGCAAACATCACATCTGCAATGCTCTTGAAACCATTCTGCTACTCTCCTCTTAAGCAGGCTTCCAATACTCTTTCCCATAACTTTATGCTGTGGCTAATCAACTGTATACCTCTATAGTTAGTAAAGCTCTACACATCACCCTTATTTTCGAAAATCAGTACCAGTACACTTCTTCTCCACTCCTCAGGCATTACTTTCCAAAAGAATGTTACACAATCTAGTTAAGAACTCGACTGTCATCTCTCCTAAACACCTCTATACCTCCACAGGTATGTCATCTGCCTTTCAAACCATACAACCTTCTTGCCCTCTCATTTCCTTCATTCCTCATCCCTCAAAGTACTCCATCCACATTCATTTGATCTGTTGTTATCATAATTTATTTTTTACAGGCCATCGAATTGGGTGACCAATTTGGGTTTCAAATGAGTGTTAATGTCAGCCCAGCTTTAGCCAAAATTGGATTTAGGGCTTGAAACATGACCATGTATATCATCTGACCACATTCTTCCATCATCATTAAGCAACAATGGTCCCCATTTAATCCAGCACAAATATTGCTATATATTTTTTTCTTCTTGATGAATTGTATCCAACTGTGGTGAAACATGCTGAAGCTCCGTTGCTAATGATAATACTTCCATTAAACTGGCCGTTGAAGACACCTTTGAAAACCAGGTTCGATTTATCAATCAATTTGTCATCATCAAAGACTGTCAAAGCATAGCCGACAACGCTCAATGGATTTTCATTTATCATCTCAGTATTGTTGCTGCTTTGATTCAAGCCATTCTCCCTTTCTCACACTCATAAAACTGCTTCCCTTTGTCAGACTTGATAATCACTTGTATATTGTAGTTGCTTAATGATTGGGAGAGAAGTCTGATGCAAGAAGCAATTTGAAGAAAATAAATCCCCCTACCTGTCTAAAGGTTTAAATGCCAGAGGTTTGCAGACACAGAATGATGCCTGAACATGTCAGGTATAAATGTCAATACTGGATACATTATGAGGTTTGGACAAGACAACTGTTTTATGAAATCTGTGACAGCAAAAGCAAATTGTGTATTATTGGAAATGTGTTTTTTGCTTCTGTGTGTTCGTCTTTTGAGACAAAGACTCCTGGCGTAATTGTTTTTCTCTGAGAGATAAGCCTCCGCCATGGTTTGATGTCTGGCTTTTTATCTTGGTGAAGGCTGGTTTATTAATTACACCCCCTCCCAAAAGAAAGAAAAGAAAAAAAGAATAATAAAAGCTGAATGGGAATATGCTGAAATCAAACTTGAAATGATTGTGTGGTGCGTTTGATAATGGTCATACCATGAAATCCATAAATGATGATAATCATCCAGAAAAAGCTGCAATATGACTCACTCCTTGCGTGTCTCTCCTCCCTGTTGCTTGACAGTGTTTTCCAAACTTTGAGTTATATGTGTTTCTAAATAGTTAGGTACAGCCCTACAATCTGGACTTGGTAGAAGACTTGGACCCAAAGGAACTCAGTTATGAAATGCCCAATCACAAGATGTATTCATCTTTCACTGAATGATGGATGAACCAAAATATCCTCTTCATTTGAATTATGTTTTTTTAGGCAGGAGAGAATGACATCACGAGAAAAATCTGTTTACAGAAAAAAAAGAGATCACCTTACAAGTTTAACCTGTTTATTTTTCTTTCTGTTGGCACTACTCAGTTAAAGTTGTGCCTCTCTGGAGGCTGCTGGGGAAGCCAACATGATAACCATCCAGTGTTTCCTGGCAAAATATCCGAAATTTCAAAACGTCTCATTTGAAACATCTTGTTGTAACTATGATGTCAAACAGGTTTTACTCCTTCTTCAGTTTACAATATTTTATTATAACATGCTTAGCTCCTGAACACGTCACCTATGCTACTGTAGCTGCGTGGTAGTGTTGGTCTGTTGGTTGATCAGTCCACCACTCGGTCCAGACTGAAATAACTAAACAAATAAGGGATGGATTGCCAATACATTTGATACAGGTATCAACGGTGCCAAAGGGTGAAACATGAGTTTGGTGATCTCCTGTGTTTATCTCTCACTGCCATAAGCTTAATTAGACATTGTGGCCAACTTCCTGCCAACTAAGGTAAGACGAGAATCAAGATTATAAATTCAACTAGAATTCAAAAGACTTCATTGCTATTTGTATAGGCACAAGGTACATGCATATTGGCATTCTGTTCATTCAGTCAAGTTTAAAAAGTAAACAAATCTACAATAAACGAAGTTAAACATTTAATTTAAGATATGCGTAGCTAAGGCATGAGAGAGTTTATATTATTTAGATTTTTTTTTTACAGCACTTCTAATGAAGTACTGTAGCAGTACTTGGATGGAGATATTGCACATTTAAGAAAAACAGATTCTGCACCGCCGTCAAGGTTGCACCACAGTGTAGCAGCATGTCTATACCAAGATATAAATAAGGGGTTTGAATAAAAAAGCATAAATAAATAGGCGAGATGCGTGAGTGCCATCCACAGAGAGAGAGAGAGAGAGAGAGAGAGAGAGAGAGAGAGAGAGAGAGAGAGAGAGAGAGAGAGAGAGAGAGAGAGAGAGAGAGAGAGAGAGAGAGAGAGAGAGAGAGAGAGAGAGAGAGAGAGAGAGAGATAGAGAGAGAGAGAGAGAGAGAGAGAGAGGAGAGAAGAGAGAGAGGAGAGAGATGAGAGAGAGAGAGAGAGAAAGAAATCAAAGCTTAACTACACTGGAACACAATACTTAAATATACCTAAAATATCACTTGTTTCTGTTTTTTTTTTTCCAAACAGTGACACACCAGTTACATCCACACTCAGTCAAAAGTTTGTTAGTTTTCATCTTTTCTCCATCATGGATTTTCACACCTACCAGGTTTTGTGACTGAACTCCTCTGCTTCTTTTTGGTGTAGGATAAAGAGAGGGGGGGGGGGGGCTGGAAAAAGTAAAGGTGATAGAAAAAGCAGAAGAGAAAAGCGTGTGAAAAGAGTTAAAAAGGAGTGCAGAGAGAAGGGGAAGAGAGGATGAAATAGAGGAAGAAACAGATGGATAGATTGAGTGGAGGGTGAGATAACAGCTAACCAGGACAGCAAAGGGAAGCTCGATTGATTGTGTCTTATCAGCGCCTACGCCCGACAGGTGACTGACAGCAGAATGCACACAATTTTATCAGACACACACGGGCGCACACACACACACGTAATATATGCACGCACACATTCTCACAGTCACTCGCACACAAGATGAAGCTGTCTCTGTCTTAATCGTTTTCTCTCATTTGTATGCAACCATCCAGGCCCTTGATTCATGAAGGAAAAGAAAAAGATGTGTGTGTGTGTGTGTGTGTGTGTGTGTGTGTGTGTGTGTGTGTGTGTGTGTGTGTGTGTGTGTTTTGTAATGGTGTGAGAGTGTGTGTCATGCTACAGTATGTCTCACCTCTCAGAGTGCTCCCTGCAGAGACGAAATAATCCCAGACATGTGTTTGTGATTGGATAAGCAAATCTTTTTTCTCGTTTCTCTTGTACAGTATGTATGTGTGTGTGTGTGTGTGTGTGTGTGTGTGTGTGTGTGTGTGTGTGTGTGTGTGTGTGTGTGTGTGTGTGTGTGTGTGTGTGTGTGTGTGCGTGTGGCAGAGGGGAGAGGACATACATACACCATAGAGAAAAAAGTCAAAATGGTTACCTCCTGCAGGGGATCAAATGAGGCTTTCAGATATAATCACCTATTTCTAGTCATGATCAGTTTCTGACTTGCGTGTATGCGTGTGTGTGCGTGTGTGCATTGTGTGTGTGTGTGTGTGTGTGTGTGTGTGTGTGTGTGTGTGTGTGTGGAGGGGTCTGGTTGGCTTACAGTACTGTTGCTATAGCTGTCTAAACAAATACTTGTACGTGCTCTCTCCCTGTGGCATATTTTGGGTTTGAATTGTGGCTAAACACTGCAGCTGAAACAGCAATAAACGGTTATTAAATTGATAGCTAATTATTCAATTAATCAACATTTATTTAGTTATTTATCGAGCAAAACATCTAATCAGTCAATGCAGCTTTTTTTTTCAGTGTGAGGATTTACAACAGTGATGGTTTGCTAGCTATAGAGGACTAATCTTAGTTATCTGTGATGAAGCCCTACGATATAGCTGCCTCATTTTCTAAAACTGCAGCAAACCTGAATCAACTGGGACACATTTCCTATCTTAACCTGCCTTTAGTAATCAAGCAGGTGTCATGTTTTCAGCTTTACACAGCAAAATACTACCTGGCTTTTAATGAAGTATTGATGTTCCATGAGCAGTTCCATGCAGTAATCAGAGAGCTCTGGTTATACGTGCAAACACTTTTTAAGGCTGTGCTGACAATAGGCAGAAAACTACAGTATGATCTCATCCACAGAACTCTTAATAATGAGCACGCACACACAAAAACACACACAAACACAGAGAGAGAGAGGGAGAGAGAGAGAAAGAGAGGGAGAGGCAACTCACAATAGCATGACACGCACACATCTCTTGTGTTTATGACTTTAGATGACATCATGGATATGCTGGACTGGACTGATGGACAATGATGCTACAGCTGCAAAACACACACACACACACACACACACACAATTACACACACACGCGCAAACAAACCTCGCAAGCCCTTTGACTGTTCTGGCCCATCTCAGCCTCAGCTTTGCTTTCCCACGCTTCCAAACTGGAGCAGACCGTCCTGGAATAAGATACCGTGGAATATTTCATACTGGACACACTATCGGAATATTGTGTCTCATGTCCAGACAGTCGTGTTAGTCCACTGGCCCCTTTTTGTTTTATTTTCCTCTAGCACAGACACACACATACACACATATACCTACCTGCATGGAGGTCTCTCAGATTGTTTTGTGGGATTTCTACATGAGGATCAAATTTACAGTACATGCAGGCATGTTAAATCCACCATCGTAGGATGGATGGATTACATGTAAAAAAGGGGGTGATCCATGCATAGTGCTGTGGAGTGAAAGACTCGATCGATTCGCCATACCTCCTGCCTTAATCCTGTGTAGAATCCAGGTTGGAAAAAAAGCCCTCCCGTCACTATGTCTTTTAATTGAGTAGGATGGCTCAGTGTTACGCCCGTAAGGGAATGCAGGTGGTAGAGCTTACAATCCATATTGTGCTGCTGTGGTAGCGTTCGGTAGCATTCCCACTGAGCTATCAGCTGTGTGTGCACACTGATGTTAAATGATACATCCTCTGGGATTTAATTAATTTCCTCCTAAAGCCTGCGCGTTTGTTGGCATGTGGCCTCGTCTGAGAACTCTCAGCTGTCTTTGTCTTTTCTTCTCTCTCCATCTTTTTCCACTGTTGCTCCATGTGCCAGAGCTCCACACTACATTATGGACTGATTACAACTCCACTGGCCTCATTACTGTCAATGAAGGGCTCAAACAGGGTAATAGCTGCTTATTATTGTGCTATTAGAGAAGATGATTTGCCCCTTATTAGCCCTCTTTACTCACTAACTAGACCGTCAACGAGCTTAAAGAACAGCGGTTTGTTTTTCTGTGGCGAGACAAAAAAAACACACTTCAGTGTATGCACCACGCCAGCGTACAGTGACAGTTGCATGCAAACGTGTTGCAAGCGGACAGTGATTGTTTCTGCCGTCTCCACAGACCAGTAAAAACATTGGTGTTAGCTTCACCCCATTAGCCTTCTGTCAATCACAGATGCCAGTTTCTGCTTCACGGAGCATATATCACACTTACGCCTGCAATTTGTGGCTGATTAATAAACAGCTCTGCAGCTACCCAACCATGCTGTTGTGTCTGTATCAGTGTGAACTAAAAGCTTTGTGACCTATTTATTAATGATGCTGAATGTATTATGTGTTAATATTGAAATGATGTCTGAAATGATTCAATAAAACAGAATTTATTATATAAACATTTTAAGACTCTAAACTCTAAAAAGTCTCTAAAGTCAATTGGATAAAAAAAAACCTTTTCACTGAAGATTAAGTGTTTATTCCAATACACATTACACACACTTTACTGGTAAGTTTGTTGAACAACCCGTGATGTGTTTTAACTTCTCTTACATCTCTTCTTTCTTTCTTTCTTAGCTCCTTCCAAAGAAGATATGCATTTGAGGACATAGAAATTACAGTTACAAATGGGACTTCATTGCTCAAAGTCATGAGAAGACAGCATTTGTAAAAATCTTGAGAATGGTGAAAATATCCTATTTCAAGAAAAATGCTATGTGGGCTGCTTTAATAATGATAGGCCTTACAGATAGTGACTGAATCGGAAAAACATCAATAAAAATTGTAACATAAAACAATCTAACACACATTAGAGTGGAATAAAACCCCCTCTGCAAGCTCTAACACAGTATAGTTTGTGAAAGGCAGGTACACAGCTGCCTTGTTCATATTGATTTAAATTGGTTCTCTCAGATCTCTTGCTAGCTTGAAGATTGTGGACCTGTTTAGGATTGACAAGGTGATTTACATATTCAGCTCCAGTTGGGCAGTTATTTTCTTATGTTGCCACTGGCACACGACAAAGTAGTTAATTTCCCCAATGTCGTCTTTACATGTATTGTTCCCAGTAGCTTGTTTAAGGTTTCTGTGTCATCGTACGGGTTTGAAAATGAGTTGTTGTTGCAGGATTTTTGCTTATGTGTGTCAGAAGACATTTCATTTTGTCCTTTCAGGTGTAGGACAAATATATCTCCCTTTTCCTGGAGCCAAGATTCACTTGAAAATAAGGAAAGAAAGAAGCTAATGCACAAAACATTTCAAGTGTTTCCTCGCTCCAACCCTCCCTCTACACATTATTATTATTATCTCAGACATATATCTGAGAGAGGGGAACATTGTCGATAATGGCGGAACTCAGTAAGTTTGGGAACAGCCATTGCTCCGACAGCCTGTTATCCAGAAAACAAAAACACACTAACGACCTTATACTTTCCAGACTCCATTAACAGACTGTTCACTTTAACAGATAAGGTACTGTATAATCATAATGTAAATTATAATGTATGACTTTGCATGACTTTTCATTTTGGGGTGATATTTAACTTTAACAGCTCTTCTGTGAACTAAGTTTAATAAACTAAAAGGTATGTCATTTTACTGTTTGGCATCTCGAAGGACCACCAGTCCATGCAATTTCTACAAATTCATCAGAACTATATGAAATGTTGAAAGTCTGTTTGATAAGTTCAATAACATTTTAAATGACTGACGACAAGGTAAAAAAAGTCAACTGCTTCTAGTGTTTGAGGAAAATCTCTCATAACATATTGTGAATATGTTTCCAAAATGATGTCGCCTTAACAATGCCGTTTTATAACTGCTGATGTATTAAATCTGAGTTCTATTGAGTGAAACATGATGCCAAATTTAGCAGAAGAAAGTAATAAACATGATCAGTTTCTGATAATCAATAATGACGTATTGCAATTATTTATGGTTGGGCGTTCTGATTAGGATACCTCTGCTGTGTTGTGCCCTTTATATCTTAGTGTAATTTGATGTATTTGTTAAAAAATAATGATGTTTTATGATGTGATGACATTGTGGTTAAGGTCTGGTTAAGTTACTCACACAAATCACTTGGTTAGGGTTAGAGAAAGAACAAGGTTTGGGTTAAAATGATCACTTGCATGTCAATGGAGTGGGCAATGTGTATTTTCAGAGGAACTGACCTCTGGATCAGTTGGCTTTTGTTTTCAGGATAATGGGCTGTAAGACTACGGGCTTTCAGTTCAATGGGACATTTTTTCAACTATTGGGCTTTCAGAATAATGGGTCAATGGGAGAGGCAGGTATGGATGGAGCATGATTAGCTTAACGGAAAGCAACCCTAGCTTATCTATCACTATGCATACCTACAGCGAGTTAGGTATAATATTGAAGGGATACAAAAGAAGTCCTTTTGCTAATACTTGACTTGTCTGACAGAGACACTCACTATCACCTGTCCTCCCTGCCTGAACACATTGACTGTGAAGGAGGACAGGAGCATCTGGCTCATTTATACCAGTAAGAGGCACCGAAAAGACCAAGGTCTCATCCGAACATACCATGTCTTGAGAAGATTATACCTGAGAAAGCTCACTCACAGCTGCTACATCTGTGAAACTGCCCTTCGGTTCTTCACACAATGCTCTCCAGTGTGTCCACACACACAAACAGATGCAACCTGCAGGTCAGACTGATGTTTCCAGTTTGTGGACCTAACAGAGATAAGGTTTAAAAAACAGCCATCAGCACTGATCTATTCCTCAAGATGGTAAGACCTTCACTGCAAGCCAGTGTAGCTACAGCAGTACACAGTGTACGCATAAAATGAAATTATCTCTTTTTCTTGACCTCCTTCACTCATTTCTTTCAGTTTCTCTCCTTCTTTTTGCTTTTGTGTTATCAGCTGAGATTGACTGAGGATTTTTGTAGGGCTGCGACTGCAGCGTCTTGATAACACATGGTCAATGGAAACAGATGTTTAAGCTAATCTAAACTCGTAGCCACTCTTTTGTTATGTTGCTATCTCTTGAAACACACACTGGGTCAAAGAAAACACACATTAACACAAGCAACTTTAACTCAATTTCAGTTTTGGTCAAAGCATGCTTTTCTACTTGAACTGTTTATATCTTGTCTACAGGTCATTCTCACTGCGTTTCTCACATCGTCGACTCGCTATTGATAGAAGTTTGAGAACGATGCCTCACACCAGTGCACCCAGACATTTCCAGGATCACACTGACATATCCACAAATACCAAAAATATGTCTGGCATCACAAAAATGTCTTCGATTTGTTTCACAACAGACTTGTTACTTTGACATTTGGGCAACTGACAGGCTGAAAGTGTGGGAGCATCATTCCCAGGAAGTTTACTGTTGTGTCGCTCCTCTTGGGTCGACAGTGGCATAGTTTGTTTTTCTGGTGCACAGCTGAAGCAGATTGGAACAGATGATGAAGTCTGCATCTCAGACTCATTAGTTCAGACAGGATGTGGACTGGAAACACAGAACCAGGACAGAACAGATGGGTGGCAGCGACAGAAAAGAAGGATTCCAGCTCCAAAATCCATTATAAAAAGACAGGTGCAAAGTGTGTGAGGTCATGCAAACTTCAACACTGTTGCGGGATTGCCATGGCTACATTCAGCCGAATTTAATGCAAAAACATGCTTTTGTCGCCTCAAATCACAAAATTGCAGCTGCAAGAGGGGGAACGGCTCCCATCCCCAAATAATTGACACATTACAGAATCGCCCCGGT
Source organism: Scomber scombrus (assembly GCF_963691925.1). Taxonomy (NCBI): domain Eukaryota; kingdom Metazoa; phylum Chordata; class Actinopteri; order Scombriformes; family Scombridae; genus Scomber; species Scomber scombrus. The sequence continues at coordinate 8,572,040 of NC_084989.1, forward strand.
TGGCCTTTGAAGTTGGGTGTGAACACTTGTGAGATGTATTTCTCAGTGGGCAGGAAGCAGTAAATTGAAGCGTGAAATACAAACTGTCTGTTAACAGCAGCGAGGGCCTTTTACTATAAAGTCGACCTGTATGAGAAAGTGTGCGCTCTACTGCCAAAGTTGAAGCACAAGTGTTTGATGTTTCACTCACATGCTAATAAAAACGAGTCATGGGAATTGCATGATATGCTGTGAAGTACCTCCTGAAAATTCATGGTGTAACTACACATAACTGAGTCGTGCAGTTCCCCCGACTGACAGCTCAAAGGGCTTTCTTCATTTTCTTACAGAGGTAGTGAGGCATGTCACAGGGAAATACATTAAAGTGTGAATGATTCAAATGGCAGCGCGCAAGAGGAAAAGGGCAAACAGAGGATTAGGTAGGAGCAGGCAGCACTAAACAACTGACTTTTTAGCCTGAATTTAAACAGTGAGATTGTGTGTGTGTGTGTGTGTGTGTGTGTGTGTGTGTGTGTGTGTGTGTGTGTGTGTGTGTGTGTGTGTGTGTGTGTCACTGATGCTGTGTATAATTGAGCCTCGCTGCCTGCAGAGTTGCTCTTTACATTTACATTTTTGGGCGTTCAGTTGATGTGTTTATCCAGACTGGCTTGCGAGACAATAATGGATAGTGCAAGAAAAAAAACATATAGTACAGTGCAGCAATAATAAATTGGACATAATCGTCCTCTAACTCAGTAACAATGATATAGGAGAGCAATTTAGAGCCTGAAAATACAGGAGGGACGTTTGATGGACAGTAAACAAGTTCAAGTCACCTGAGGCCTCGGTAGGCTGATAGAGGTGCAGTGTTCACAGGGATTGCTGCTGTAGTTAAGTGTAGATGTACTTACTGTGTAACACTTAGTCTCACTTGGTCTGCCAGGAGAGGCATGACAGTGTAAGTTGGTAATACATTGATAATGGGGACACCGATGGGACTTCATGTATTTTGTAATGAGGGGAAATGGTAAATATTGGAATGGATCACCCTCTGTCCAACCCTAAAAATCATGGCTGCAAGTATATAAAAAAGGTATGTTAAATGTTATTAATTGCATCATTTATTATATAAGGATATGATTTGTATGATAAATATCTATGTCATAGTCGGTTAATTATAACTAACAAACATACTTTATACAATTGCCACTGAAAATTCATGATTCTGATTGGCTGGAAGGTGTGAATTAACTATCAGTAACCATACTCCGTTCACCCTATGACCGAGGTGTTTGTTCATAGTTGTAAATCGATCAGCCTGTATTGTGCTCTGAGTAAGGACAGAAAAAGTGAGGCCAGCTTGAAGCTAGGGTTGTTTGTTTAACCAAAAACAACAGATAAATAGTTTCTCAGTGACAGTCATGCAAATTGAATTTCAAACGAGGACATCCCAATCAACTAACAGCATGAGGAGGAAAGAGACGATCGTGGGATTAAAACATTTACCCCAGTCTTGAATAATGTACTACTTCCTGTTAAGAGTAAATAAAAAGTTAACTATCTTTGGAATTATGTATCTATACTTAAGAAGAAGGATTTCATGTGTGTTTCAGGTGATCACTTAATTGTCATTATTGCTTACACTATCTTCACTATAACACCGTACTCTGAGTTCAACTTTCTTTTCTCTTTCAGTTTTCAGTGTCAATTCCTCCTACATATCACAGAGGTCTGCAATGATTTGAGTCATGAAAAACAGCCCCGGCTACGCTTGACAAATCTTGAAATCCAGACATGATGACCAAACTGCTCCTAAAATTACAGCGTGACCCTGCTGTTTAGATTGGATAAAAGCCTTGGGGGATTTTCCCCAAACAGGATGAACCAAGTGGAGCTCCTAAGCTTTCCTGTGTTCTCAAAAAAAAAAAAAAAAAACAGCGAGTCAAGAACGTTAGAACTGGGGTTTTTTGTTGGTTGTTGACAGTTGTGGCTCTGGAGTGACATGTCGGCCTTTAGCAACGTCCTCTGACAGGATTAAATGATGTGTCATATGTGACATGTTTGTGCATTCTGGGCTTAGTGGGAGCAGGATATCTGACTTGACACAGTTCGGTTGGCCCATAGGGGAGCTATGGGCATTGCTGGGATTTGACATCATTAACATGACAATAATAACAGTGACTTACTGTAGCTGCAGATACAAACTGAACTGAAACAAAAATAATAATACATTTGATATGTTGAAAAAGTATCAGGTAATTTATTATTAATTTTAAATAGCCCTGATTACACAGAACAATGGTATTAAGTGATCTGGCTGCTGTTCATATTTTTGTGGCTCTATTCTCCTTATAACGAGGAATTAAGAACAACAATTTGCCATTTATCACAGTGGCCCGCTTCTCTCAGGTCACAAAGGATGAATGCACTTCTGCCAATAAATTACATGTGTTGTAAAAAAGTATTTCTGCAATTAATTTGTTTGCCAGATTAATTAAAACTGAATATGGCTTTTGTGAGAAACTGGTTATCAGTGCATGTCAGTGCCAATTATGCTGAATCGTGCTGAAAATAAAGAATAGTGTTAAGTAGTGAAAGTGTGCGAGAGAGCTCAAGCATTGTTTCTTCTTAAAACACGGTAGCACTGACACCTGCTACATTCCTCATTGCCCCGGTCATGTTTCTTTTAGTGACATGATGCTTCTGATACATTTTTTTTTAAAAAGGCTTAAAAAGGATAAATCCCATTAATCCCATGGCAAAACCTAACCAACAACTGACTGATCCAAGTGTTCATTAAAAACAACAGTTACACATGTTGTATGTTGATGATCTTTGGTACATCATGTTAAACACAATATGTGCCTTGTATTGGATTCTAGGCAATCTGCCACCTTGTTGTTACTACTTGTTGTCCTCTATCCATTTGGCTGAACTGATCAATAGCAATGATGTCAAACTTTATGGTTATGACAAAGTATTAGAGACTCTTTAGAGCCTTTGATTAGTGACCTCATAACATTATAAGCACATGGGATTTTTGTGGATAAGTTGAGGAAAACTTTAAAAGGGCAAAGTGCAGTGTGTTGTTGCCAACAACCTTGGAGCAAACAGTACATTACTGCTTGTTTTGTAGAGTTTTTTCTGGCAGATGTTTTTCCAGCAGATAGGTTAGATTCTCAGGCTCAGAAAGTTGTAGCAGGAGGTTTCTCACTAAGAACTGAGGAGATTCACACTTATCATCTTAAATCCCATGAGGAAAAATTATTTGGGCAACTGTTATGGTGTTATACATTCATTCCAGTCTGCTCTACTTAATATTTAATATTTTTAAATTTTTAATCAGTAGCTGCTACTCTCACCAGAATGCATTTTATATTTGTATTCATTTTATAGCTTACAGTTTTCTTCTACTGTAAATTATTATTTTTGTTTTATTAAGGAAAACTTTTTTTGTGTATATTTTTGACCATAACCCCCAAGTCAAATCCCTTGTTCGCAATCTGATTACCTGCCTGGCAATAAAGCAGAAGTAACCTGACCAGCTTTTCACTGAGGACAATTTGAAGACAGACAACAGTTTGTATGGAGTTTAAAAAGTAGTGGTCAAACTGAATAAATTATTTATGTTGAGTCAGCGTCAAATATTTCCTGTTGATCCAACGTTTTATTTTTTTCAGTGCAGTCCTCAACAAATGTACTGTTTATTCTGATCTGAGTGACATTTAATAAGAACTACTGTGCCAGCAGTTTTAGGGAATTCCTGAGCTGTTTTGTTCTATTTGTGACCCTATTTTAAAGATTTATGTCTTCAGTGTAATGAATGAGCTCGGGGCTGAATGTCACAGAATGGCAAGGGAAGTCAGGAAGTACTGAGAAGTGGACTAAAGCACTGAAGGTTTGGGTCTTTTTATGGGATGTGTTGACAATAAGAACAATAGAGAATAACACCAGCCTTAACCTTTCACAGCAGCTCTGGTTTTTAAAATCTTTAACATTTGCATAGAAATCCAATACATCCTGGCTGTAACAAGATTTTAATTAGTTTAGTGAGATTTAATATTTAATCTAAATTTGATCTTTCAGCAGGTTTCAAAGCTGAGTATAAAATCTTGTGTTAAAGACAGAAAAGTGTTGATTCTTCAGGTATTTGCAGTTTCAATACAAAAATAGTCACATTACAGCTTGAGTTGCTTGTAGCACATGAAGAATAGATGTTTGTTGGTCTGGATTTTATGAACATTTAATGCATGTTTTCATCCAATGATTTTTGTTTGCCTCTGTAGTCGTGGTTACATCATGTCCACAGTCCAACCTCAGTAGAACATGGCAATAATTGATATTGGAAATGTTGGTTTCAAGGGTGGAAGGATGTAATTCACAATGGCTGATGAGCACAATATGGTGGACTCACTCAGACAGTTCAATGTCCTTCAACACAAGCCCTCTATATCTGTGTCATAACACCCAGAGCAGCGTGCAAAGTACATTGTCATGTTGTTTTTTCTTCTTATCAGCCTGATCCACAGACAAAATCTGGAAGACAGTCAAAAGGAAATGACCAGAGAGGTGCACCCAACGCAACCCTTTACCATCTTTGACAGTTCATTAAGCAGGATTGTGCTAAAGTGTTGATGCTTAAACTCAAGTGGGGTCAACAGGAAAGGTCTGCTCAGGTTGGCTTCCATAGAAATTCAAATGGTCGATATCAGCAGCGATATGGCTGAAGGGATCTCAAGCGAGAAGTTTAATGTGGGCGTGCAATCGAAAGGCTGTTGAGGGTCAATGATGCCAGTAGAAGGAGAATGAAAAGATGTTAAGTTTAGCAATAGTGTACTATCCTTCAGTTAGATAGAGCTCTGCTTACCTCATTTTTGTGTGTTGCTTGATCCTGTGACGGCCTTTCATACAGAGAATGTCAGCTGGAGGTCACCTATTGGAAAATAACATTCATGGTGTCAGCTTTTCTTTGGAAGGAAAACAGATAACTTGGGGTGAATCACTTTATGATTCTGGAGCATGTGTGGAATCAAAAAACATTATCATATGTCATATTTTCAGCTTGTGAAATGTGGAATAAAGTCTTTGTGGCTGTAGAAATATTTTATTCATGTGTAATTAAAGTTTGTGCAGGAATATTTTCAACAATGAGGTGTCACAAAGCTTGAGAGATGAACACACAAACTTCCCACTTGTGTATGCGACAGTGAAGTTACAAGCTACAAACTTTAAACCCAAATTTTGACCCTGATTTTAGAGTTGAATCTAATTGATTGGTCAAACGCAGAGTCAATCTGTCCAATCAGAATAATATTAATGCTAAACATTTAATATGTTGTGTATTTAAGCTTGTGGTTAGTTTTCTGTTATTATAAGGCAACACAACAAACAAACACATATTTTCAAGTTAAGGAAGGCTGCTTTATGTACCCAGAATAAAACAGTAATGTAGCTTTAGGTTGTTAGCACATATCTGCTAGTGTTACCTAAGTAGCGGTAGCAGCAGGGAACTTTTCAAGCTAAAGGCAAAACAGTCACTCATACTGTTGCTCTGCTTTAGCATGTTTGATTAAATAATGTAAGCACTTTTAGGCTAACCATTAAAACATTGCTCTGAGCAAGCTTGTATCCCCAGCTGTAAAAACAGGGTCACATTTCATACTAATAACCTGTAGTTTGAAGCTTGTAACTTCACTGTCACATACACAGATAGGAAATCTGTGTGTCTGCCTTGTGTAACTTCATTGTCAAACAAAAAATGGGAAATTTGTATTTCCATCTCTCGCTGTTGAAAATATTTATGCAAAACTTTTACTTACATATAAGATATAAAATATGTCTACACCTGCAAAACTTTGTTTACACATTCACATTACACATCTTACAAGCTCAGAATATTAATTATTGTTATTTGACTCCATAAAAATGTGTTTGGGATTCTACCACTCAAAGTAAAAAACAGACTCATGCTTTCATGTTTAACGTCATACATTACTGAAGTGTAGACCTTACTGTCTCGTACTGGAAGAGGATCAACTGGGAGTATTTGAGTCAAAAGAGTTCTAACAAGATACCTAACAACCTCCAGCTGTCAGAAATAACTATGTGATATTATTACTCTCAAACTGTCAAAGACTTAGTCAAAGATCATATTTGATGTGACAGGGAAATCCCAAAAGGTCTTAGCTAAATGTTTGAGTGATTAATTTGAATGCACCTACGTGTTCTCTGAAAGTGTGTGAGATCACGATGCGTGGTGCAAAGCAGACACAAATGCTGACTTGCTTTGATAGTCAGCAGAGCTCAATAATTCCCTGCCAGCAGCTCCAGAGGTTTCTCTTTGTTTTTTACCAAAACCTCCCCTCCTCTCTCTTAACAAGTCTCGCCTTCTCACTTTCTGCTCACCCTTCTCTCTCTGTTTGTGGTTGTGTCACGTTAGATGTGTGTTGGGATTCTGCCAGTTTCCCAAGACGATTACACCAGTGTGCACTGTGCTGCATCGTTGCCGTGGCTCAAATCTCACTTAGGGAGGAAAATTCATTATGGACACTAACTGCTCGGAAGCAATCCCCACGATCGGCCGTTGTCATGCTTGCACAGCTTGTGTGTAATCAGACAGTAGTTAAGGTAGTTTTAATAGTCTTTATTAAAAGAGTCCATTTTTTTGCCAGTGATTTGTATTGTTCTGTCTCTTCTTCAGGTCAGGAAGTCACACATTAATGCTTCACATCTCTATATGCACAATTAGACTTGAGTACAACAGGGTTAATTTTCTCATCTGGCCTGTAGAACTTTGGCCAGTGAGCCTGCCAGAGGGGAGCCGAGCCCAGCTGTTAGACTTCATCCAGCCTGCATAGTGTCTGTGGTCTCACCACTGTGTCCCATCCACAAGCAGAGTTCCCTCCACATCTGTTTTTAGCTTTTAAAAAATAACAACAATTCTCTGAAAGGTTAAGGAGCGCTAAAACGTGTTCAGAGAGTGGCTGTTATAGATGCATAAAAGGAGGAATAAAAAGCCAGGTAGTTATTATAATTTGAATGTGTTCATTCGCTCTGCCTGTGTAGTGACATGAACGCAGCTTCACACAGTGCAGCTAAAACAAAGTGTTTAGTTTGATGGTTAAATCGGATGAAATGAAAGACACTCAACAGGTGGTAGTTCTTTCTCACAGCCACCTTGATGTGGAGTGCGGAATATAATTTGCAGAGTACGTTAACCATTTTCAAGGCTGAATCACATCTCGCCTGTGAGCATTGAGAATGTTAAAAATGTTTTTATCGTGTTACAGGTGGCATTAAACTGCAGTTTTTTGTTTAGCAGCTATAAATCTTGAGTAAAGAGTACCAAAAATCCTCATCTACATTCATAATAATATATTGTAACATTCAGTGGCTTGATATTCATATTTTGTGGGATTTTTTTGGAAGTTGAACCAATATGGCTTTAGTCAAAGAGACCCACACACTGGGAATGTGCATTAATACCCATTTTTGGTAAAATCCCACAGCTGTAGTCTGGCAACCTTTAAAAGAGTCCTGATGTAAAATTTTGGGGAGTAAAGTGGGTGAATCTCTCCCATAAATTACAGCTAGTCACTTATCTGGACTGTAATTTTGGGACATCAGCACTTGCGTCATCAGCAGCCTAAACTTAGATTGCTTGTTGTGTGTTTGTGTGTGTGTGTGTGTGTGTGTGTGTGTGTGTGTGTGTGTGGTTCCTGACATTGGGGATAAGTTACAAGCATGGATGTGGATGTGGTAAAGGGTGTGGATGAGTTGGAGAGATGATAAAAGCAAAAAAGAAGAACTAAAGTGTACTCTTGAGCTTTTTCAGATAAAACCACTCTACAATAAGCTTGCACCTATCACAACCCCCCCCCCCCCCCCCCGCTACTATAATCATGTGACACAGCTTCATTTCTGCAACCCACTTTATGTCAATGTATGGTCTAATTTACAGCTGTAAAAACTTGTGTCGTATCACTGATTCACAAAGAGCCTTCTGAGCCAGAGCACAATGGCTTGATGAAGTATTTTACTGCTTTGCACAGGCTTGGATGAGTTACAATGTGGTTTGTCACCTAAAAATCATTCATTTGCATCCACAAAGCCAGAACATTCATTTGGAAACTCACCTTAAAGAGTAATTGAAAACCTTTTAATTATTTCATGACTATTTTTGCCCCGAGGTAGATTCTAATGACCCCAATAAAAAGGTTCATGCTCCAATTCCCTCTCTATTGAATTGCGTGTTCAAGTGCGCCCACTCAGTCTATGTATCTGTCAGTTTACTTTGTGCCTGTGTATCTGTTAGTTGACTTTGTGCCTATGTGTATGTGTGTGTGTGTGTGTGTGTGTGTGTGTGTGTAGTGCAGGTGCCTCTTTATTTGTGCATGAGCATGTGTCTTGTAAGGCTGATAATGAGTGCACAGCATGCATTCCCTGTTTTCAATCCAACGCCGCCTGGCTGGCCTGCCTGAGTGCAGCGGTTTGTATTCATAAACATAATGCACATCGATCCCTTGATTTGTCTCCACAGCCAAATCAGTCTGGGTGTCTGCCTGTCTCTAATTCACTCTATGATTGGTTATCTGTTTCCTATAATTTTAATCCAAACTGCGTGCCCATGAGATAGTTGAAGTAATAGTACTGCATTGATTTATACGTTCTCCTGTTGTAGATAATGACTTTGCTTCTTGCCATGTATTCTTTGTTCTTTCCTATACAGAGCTTGTGTGAAGACTTAGTTAAACTAGTGCGAAGATATTTTATAGGAGCTTTTCATTTGTCATCTTATAACATCTATACCTGTTAAATAAGAGCAGAAAATTAACATGATTCTAATGTTTTTCTGCTGTATATTTTCATAGCCTGCTAACTTTTACTACATACATGCTAACATCTGAACACTCTTCTTGTCTATACTTTATCTGTTAATGTGTGCAGACCCTGTATGATTTTATCAATCCTATTTGATGTGTCAAAAGGTATATTAAATATTTTTGGAAAGCTTTTTTGCCCAATAACTACATGAGAGACTTGAAACCACCTAGCAACAAGAGCGGGAAGTCAGGCTTAGCTTAGCTCATAGCATAGCATATTGACTTAAGCAGGTGGAGAAAGCTAGCTGGCATTATGCTAAGTTAGAAATTTGACTTTTCAGTTGTTTTTTGTCATTTTATACCTTTATTAGATGGTGCGCAGTAGAAAGATAACAGGAAACATGTGGGGTAGTGTCTCACTAATCAGTTCACAAACTGAAATGTAAAAAAACTCAAGTTGTTGCTGTGAGTAGCATCAATGTTCTCTTGTAACTCAGCAGCAAGAATTTTCCAAAATGTTGCACTAATCCTTTAACTCATACTACACATGAGCGCAGAATTGATCATTCGTTTTGTCATAGAAAAGTTTTGTTAATTTTATCCATCTCCTCACCTACAAAGCCCTGGTCAGGCACCATCATATTTTAAAAGAGGTCATAGTACGCTATTACCCTACTAGAACACTGTGCTCCTAGTATGCAGGCTAATAGTAGATAGATAGATAGTTTCTCTATCCTCTCCTGTGGATCCATCTTCCAGTTTGAGTCCAGGAGGCAGACATCATCTCTACATTTAAGAGTAGGCTTAAAACTTTCCTTTTTGATAAAGCTTATAGTTATGGCAGGCCATGCTTGTCTTGTACCAGCCCATAGTTATGCTGCTATAGGCCTAAAGTGCCAGGGGACTTCCTATAATGCACTGAGCTCCTCTCTCCTCCTCTCCCTCTCCATCTGTTCACATTCATGTACCATTAATGCATGTTACTAACTTCTTCCCCAGGGTTTTTGTGCTTCCTCATCTCACAGGTTCCTTTGGATCAGAGGGACCACCTAGTTGGATACCTGGTTTTATGTCCTGCTTGACACCCATGCATGCTGCTATTATTATCATCATTAATCTTACTTCTATTATCATTGTTGTTACTGTGCCTCTCAGTGTGTCTCTCTCTCCCTTTCTTTCTCTCTCAACCCAATCGGTCGAGGCAGATGGCCGCCCACCCTGAGCCCGGTTCTGCTTGAGGTTTCTTCCCATTAAAAGGGGAGTTTTTCCTTGCAGCTGCAGCCAAGTGTTTGCTCATGGAGGAATGTCGGGTCTCTGTAAATTATATTAAAAGAGTACAGTCTAGACCTGCTCTATGTGAAAAGTTCCATGAGATAACTTTTTGTTGTGATTGGGCGCTATATAAATAAAATTGAATTGAACTGAAATTGAGTTTTTTGAGTTTGCTACATCTTCAAGAATGCTGACGCAGAGAAAGACGGCATTACTTTGTGCAGTTCTACCTCGAAAGCAATATGTGGAATGTGGACAATATGTCTGTTTTGGAGCAAAGTTTAGTTACATCACGGCACGGTCTAAGTGAATGTAAAATACTGTGACGGATATTTTGACAGCTGCCATGTGAGAAATGGAAACATCCATCCTATCATCCATTAAATACATCACTGATTTATTGTGAAATTCTAGCACTAACTGAGTTCAACATTACAAACACTCTTATTTGAGTTTTTGCTGAGAGTTAGAAGAAAATATTGATACCACTCTCATAAGTGAATAAGCATATTTCCTAGAACAAAATGTCAAACTATTCCTTTATTTATGATAATACTGTAATTTGATTGCTGACAAAAAAATATACACTCTGCAAACTTCACAATGTGTTTAAAGTCATACGTGCTGTATCTAAATGTGTCATCTGTTCTATGTGAAGCTCTGTATGTTAATGGGATGATAGAAAAGGAGAGTGAAGCCAGTGCCGCCTTCAACTGAGGAGGAAGCCAGATGTTGCAATATTCAAATGAACACTGTAACTTTCCCTGCCAAACCCTTAATTTGCTGTTTACAGGATGACTTCATTCTAGCAGATCCCAGTTCTGACACAGACACTCAGCATATATTACCCAGACTGAAACCATCCATCACTGCTCTGAACTGGAACATCAGAGAAACTAAACATCTGCACTCGGCTTTTAGTGACTGGACGCGGACCATCAGGGTGGACCATTAAAAACTGGAGTTGGGACGCATCTCAAAGTTGTTTTGTTCATTCAACGCCAACTCATCTCCAATAAATATTTACTGAAATTTGCTGTTGTTTGGTTTGATGGGTTAATCATAAGGCCACCCTGTTTACAGACGCTGCTTTATCAGTGCGACAGATGACGCAAAGGAAAAAAAAATCATGACATTTGATATTATTCGCTTTCCTTTTCAAAGAGACGGATCAGAATGTCACAAAAGGACACCTGTGTATTTCAAGCATCGGTACAGACAGGAGAGCTTTAAGAACATAAAGCAGACTATGTTGAGACTTAACAGACCTTAACTGACCCTCTTCAAGCATCTGGTTTCTTCTCATATTTTCAACAAAAAAAAAAAAAGCTGTTCTAGCAATCCTGAACTGAAACAACCCCTCATACTGGGTAAATTAATTCTAAAAGGAGACCAACAACTGAGACTATCACACTAAATGACCTGCGTTGTTTTTCACTGGATCATATCTGAGCCTTTCTTTTATACACTATATACCTTGTATGACTGAAAGAAAAAAAAGGAAAAAAACAGCATTACGACTGCGTTGGTGTGGATCCACCATGCAGGGTGTGATGAAAATAGCTCTGGATTCTGATTGCATCAGGTAATTACTGCTCCAGTCATTACTTTTATGTCTAAGTTTATCTGTCGAGGTGGGGAAATATTCCTATCAGCAGAGATGGTAGATGAAAGGCCGACATTAGTGTGGGCCGTGCCATCGCTGGCGTATGTTGTGCATTTGGAGATATGCGTCTCTGCTGTCGCCGCTGTTTCTGTGACTTGTCAAATAAAAGCAATTAATCTCAATGAGAAATCTCTTCTTTCAGCCATTAATGTGAGAGAATTCGTCCTGGTGACTTTGGTGCATAAAAAAACGAAAGGAAAAATCATCAGCTAAAAGAGAGCTGCAGAAACTTTCCACGACTGATTCTCTGTTTTATTGGTGCCTTTTTTTTAATTCCTGTAAACAATCAACAAATGTAACCTTTATTTAGTGGTGACATAGCATTTCACTATGTGCACCTCATTTAAATGTATAAACGGCTTGCTCATCCAGAGAGTAGTTAAATGCAGCACAATTGCAGAGCAATTAGTCAACACTGAGAGGTTTGATGATAGTTCAACTCAACATTATAAAAGGGCAGGACATGTGATTTAAGTGACTCTGTACAGACGGTGATTGTTGTGCCCAACTTACTGGTTCCAGCTTGAACCATCCTGGCACTGCACTGTGTAATGTTGATGGAAAAACTGCAACAGCAAAAACCACCGAGCCGGAGAAAACAGCATGTTGTTGACAGAGGTTGGAAAAAAGCAAGACTCGTGAAAAGCTAACAGGTGTGCCACGAGTACGCAAATGCATCCCAGGTTGCCGTCAGTATTTTGCAACACCGGTGTGTCTGTTGCGATATACTGGCTGCAAGGTAGATTCTTCCATCTACCCTGTTCAGTGTCAGCAACACAAACTGATGTTCAAATATTTTCTGGTTCACAGTCTGTCTTTTGGAACCAATTTGTCTTTGATAGCTGCGAAGCTAAAAAAATGTTGCTGAGTAGACATATTTAAAGTGAAACCTTGAGCAGAAAATGCACCGTTATCTCAAAACCTGCACAAAGTGATTTTTTTTCCACCAAAACTATCTGGGCATTTTTAAAGGGAACCTTGAGCAGAAAATGCTCTATCTTAAAAGTTTTTGACCAACTGGGGGAAACAAGCTGTTAAAAAAAACTGACGCTTGAAATGGTGAACTTATAAGCAAACAAGCTACCGATTTAAACATTTAGCAGATATGGAGCAACATTAGCATTCATATGGAGTCGTGTTTCTTGCCACCTGATGAATTCCAATATTTACTCTCCTTTCAGCTCTGTTTTCGGTCTCCACCAACTGCTAAGGGAAAAATCTCGCTCTTTAGCTGCTAAATGCTCCACTATGTTGCTGAGCTGCTTCGTGCTGTTTATTGCTAATTTAAAATGATTGATTATAGCATTTCAGATGCTTTAGGGTGATGACATGAGCTTTAATTCGGTCTACAACTGATATGATGCAGGTTGTAATATGAATTCAACTTACTGATATAAGTAGGTGCTATCTAGCAGGGCAGTTTGAAGAATGCAGTCCTAACATTGTTTAAAAAGGCACATTAAAATCAGCTGTTAGGTTCTCAGCAAGATGATGTTTTACTGCAAAACTGTTTCACAACATTCACAAAGTCACAAAACTGTTATTATTATTCACATTTTCTGTCCACAGTGTCTGAAAGGTTTGCTGAGTCTGTGTGCAGCCTCCTGTTTGCCCTAGCAAGGTAAAGGGGAGGAGGGTCACAGCCAAGTCATTTCCGCTATTTGGACTAAACCCTGTGAAAACGTCCCAGGAGGCCAGAGGACTCATTAGGTGCGGTGACACCATTGCCGCAGGAGGTGTCACCAGGAAACCAGCTGACAGGTCCTTAAATATAACACACGCTTCCTATGACCTCCCATCCGGACAAGCTGCTGGGGCGTGATCACTGCTCTGACTCCAAGGCCAATATGTCTTCAGTCATCATTTAAAATGAAAAGTGCACACAGACGCAGCTTACACATGCCCAGGTGTTTGACTACCTGCAGCACTAGCACACATCCAAATATACACACAGCCATACACAAACTTGCACTGAAAGTTTATTTATCACAACCTTTAGTCCCGGATGAAGAATTTCTTGATTTCAGTGATGAGGTTAGGGAAAACTTCAATTGCCAGGAATCCTTTAAACGTGATGTATTTGCTGACATCTACCAGATTTTTTGACACACCCCTGATGACGTAAAAAACCCCAAAAAACCTGCTCTGTCATGCTTGATACCAAATGACACTATAGCAACGAGAGAGACTCTGTTGTCTCTATTTTCCTGTTACATTTCATCTTTCCTGTCTGTGAGGAAAACCAAACAATGGGGCAAATGTTTCACTTTTCTACACACTGTCAAGGGAACAAGCAGTTCCACTTTGCATGCCATTGTTCTCGGAATGACACAGCGCTCCATAGCAATCCTGGCTCCGAAAATCTGTTTCACTCAACACCTGATTTGTGTTTGTGGCCGCTCAGGGAGAAGCAGAGCTATAATGTTCTGCCAAAGTACCAGGTTGCTAACCAAGCATGAGACAAGGAGACAAAGGTCTGTTACACTTTTTGTATGAAGGAAATGTATTTTTGTTTGTTTATATGTATCCACTGTATACAGCATATATAAATCTACATCTACGGTATAAATCAGAGGCACATTCATACAATGTCATATATCCTCAAACATTTGTGTTCACTATGTGGTGCAAACAATCTACCACAACTACTACAATAACACTCCAAGATCTCTTAAACTTGGTTAACCAAATGAGAACTGCCTCTTACCCCCTTGACATCTAACCGACATCTCTGTTCAAAAGTGTCACCGGCTCTATTTGTCCTGTGTGCTCTCAATAATCAACAACTCTAGGTTTTCGTGTCCCTGCTCAATTCAAACAAGCCGTTATTCAACCACTTCTCAAAAAGTCAAACTTTGATCCCTCTCTACCCTAAAATTACAGGACCATCTTCTAGTTACCTTTTGTGTTTGCAAAGCAGCTCACAACTGCAGTAAGTGAGCATAATATATGCTAAGTGCTATCTAAGTTTCAGTCTGGTTTCCACTGATTGCACTCAACAGAAACAGCTCTTCTCAGAGTTTTAAATTATATCTTGACAACTCCCTTTTCACCTGTCTAAGCAAAACATCCCTGGATTGTTTAGAAGTGGTCAAAACCCTACTGCTAAATTCTAAATTAGGTCTTTATTGTGTTTCAGGTCTGTAATTATGTCTGTATTTATGTTTATGCATCATAATTTATTTCCTCGGTGAAGCACTTTGTGATGGCTCTGCTCTCGAAATGTGCTATAACATAAATATATTTACTGGAATGGCATGAGCAAGTACTTATATTTATCTTGGTTATACGCCAGCTTGTGGCAGAGAGCTGTGTAATATGCACCTATGCCAACTCCACACACTGTCTAGATATAGTCAAAATATAGACACAGTCAACACAAGTGTGTCCAAACTTTAGACTGATACCGTGCATTAAAAGTTAATAATCACCATAATATCTGATGCAGCTGATTAGTCAACCCTTGCCGGTGCTGGCGTACTTTATCTGTAATACAGCCTGAGGCGGGTCTGCTGACAGATGACTCCACACAGCGTGCAATAATAAACATAGGACATAGGAGGAAACATGAGACCCCGCTTGACTCCGAGTCCTTATAGGTAATCCATCATCACAGTGCTGACTGGTTAACTTTCAGGGACCCGTGTGGACAACATACAAGAGAGCCTGAGAGCGTTTGGCCCAGTCACGGATGTGTTTTGCGCCCCCCTGTTGACACTGAGCATTGTTTCCCACTGTCTCCGCTGGCTCGTTGGAGACCAGAAAGGATAAACAGAGCACGAGCTTGGCACAAAGTTTGTCCTCCTCCCTAATGAAGTGCAACCTCGTGAGCCCAAACATCATTCATCATACTCCAGTGTTGGTGTGTGAGTGTGTTTGTGTCTATACCCAATGTCTGTCCATATCTGCGTCTCTGTGCTTGTGTTTTCATTGTCTGTCCTACAGACTGCAGGCATCCAAATAGAGCTTGAATGACTTTAACAGAAAAGACAAAACAAATAGGCCAGTTTGACCCATTTGTTTTTTGGCTTTTGCTTTACTTGGCACAAAACTCATACATCTAATTTCCTGTCTATTAGATGGATATCAGAAATTTTAGTTATATCTGATTTTCATCTGGAGTTACACTACGCAGGGTAAGCAGGGCAAGTTTCCACTGTTGATTTATGCAGAGTTAGGCCACAACTTCCCAGTTATTCTTATAGGAATTAGCTTTGCTCCAGCTGTGCCATAACATTTACGTGATAAATCATTAGCTTGTGTTTAGTCTGTGCTCAGATGTATATCTCAACGTAATGTTTTCCCCTATCACAGTTTGGCAGGTATGAGTTATGAATGTCTACAGCAAAAGTCATGTACAGTATGAACATGTGTATCATGTGTATCCTTGTGATAAGGGTCAAAGCTTCATTTATTGAAATGATCCAGGAATGTTTAATACATCATAGTGAAATAATTAAAGGATGATTGTTTGATCAAAGTCGCAATTTGATGTAATATTTTCTGCATAAGGGTAAAGAGCAAAAGGAAATTAGGTTTGGAGATAATTCACAGAAACTCGAAGCTGACTTCAGATATGTGATGTCTTCCATATGGTGCTGTGCTGTTTTACAGCTGTAGCCCAACAAAAGAAGTTGAGCATATCCAGACATGCTTATGTTTAGCATAATATATGAGTACCAGTATGGCTTTGTTTCCTTTGTTTGCTGGGGTATAACATTGCAATGGCTAAAACTCTGTTTCTGTTTTTATTAAGCTGGCAAAGCAATTTATAATTTTTCTCAGATTCTCAGCATAATAGATGACATCAGCGGTCAGGTCACAATAAGACCTAATGCCACAAGTCAACATTTGAGGCGGGTCTGCTGCCAGTTCATAAAATGAATAACATGTTTTCAAATGCAGATTCCACATGTATTATGTATGAAATTTTAAAGAATTAGATTTTTCTAACAGAGAGCATTACGTACGTCTTTAAGGTGGATGATGAATAGATTTTCCTTACATTTTGACAACGCAGGTTTGATTCACATCCACACGGTCTATCTCACAGCTAGTACAGACCACACTCACTGTTGTGGTTTGAAATGAGTAAAAATGTTTATACTGTTGCCTGTAATTGTCACTAATTGGCTGCCAGGTGTTTGAAATTGTCTATTAGGACATCTCAAATACAGATGTTGTTAAGAGCTTTTTTTCTTTGCTAAGTAACTGTGGCATATGTGTGATAATGCAATGTGATGTGTCTTAATGGCCTTGGTGGAGGAACATCATGTTTTTACTATGTTAAGGATTTTATAGGTTCATGTTTTACTGAATGAAATGAATTGAACTTTTCTACACACTCATGGTAGTGAGCAACCATATGAAACACTGGCCTGACCACTGGGAGCAACTAGGGTTCAATATCTTGCTAAAGTACATTTCAATATATGTATAGGAGGAGCCAGTGATCGAACCACCAACCTTGCCATTGATATGCACCATACTAAATGAATGTGTTTGCTATAAAGCTCTTATAAAAAGTTTGGTTTGACACTCACTAAAAGATAAGTTTATTATTTTAAGTGATAACTTGTTAACAATAACTTTAAAGCTATAGTAATCAATATTTTTATAATAATAATGCATCAAATGACCAAATGTGAAAGGTGTTAATTGTATGAACAAAGTGAAACATACTTTATAATTATCACCTGACTCGACAGTTACCCTCAGCTCTATGGAGCGCTTTAGTATCTTTCAGCTTATTGTTTTGGTTTTTCTGGTTCACTCTCACTGCTCTCACTAGCATCATTTCCAGCTTTTTCAAGCAGAAGAAGAAGTGGAACATTTAGCAGCTCAATAGTTGGATATTTATCTGAGTAGTTGGTGGAGACAATGCATTCAACTTATATTTGTCAGATGGCCACCAACACAACCTAAAAAGGACTGTAAATGTGCCACTGTTTGCTAATATAATTGCCATAACAAATTCAGGAAGTCCCTATTTATCCTTCCAAAAAGTTAAATGGAATTGTTTTAGATTTGCTTTAGTTGCCTGTTAGCCAAAGTTGCCTAACTGTA
This sequence comes from Scomber scombrus, assembly GCF_963691925.1. Classification (NCBI taxonomy): domain Eukaryota; kingdom Metazoa; phylum Chordata; class Actinopteri; order Scombriformes; family Scombridae; genus Scomber; species Scomber scombrus. The sequence continues at coordinate 8,589,845 of NC_084989.1, forward strand.
ACCTAATTCAAAGTTTGTAAAATATGAAGAGTCCACCTGTCAGATAGAGGTGATGGTCACAGTACACATACTGCCCAGACAAAATAAAGCAATTCACTACAATACCTTTGTGAAGCTTGCAATGTTTGGAGATTGGTGTTGGTCTGTTGAATTGTTTGGTATTTTGTTGAGCCATTGTAGTTCAGTTTGTGATGGAAAATCATAAACTTTATATTTGTGTTGAAAAGATGTGATCCACTTTTCAGTTTGTTATTTTTTGAATTTGTCACCGTGACAATTCTAGTCTTCAAAATTGTGGGCTGCTTTGTTCAGCATCTTCGTTGATTGGAATTCAAGGCAACATCTCCACAATATAGCTCACCTCAGATGCTCCACAGTCTCACAGACAGAAGATAAGAAGCTATCATAACACCAGGTAACATAAGGAGAAGTAGGTCACATTAAGGATATGAACTTCTGCTTGGCTGTGTGTATGTGTGTGTGTGCTCTCAGCAGTCTCTGCAGATAAGGCTCTCCTATCTCTACTCCATTTAGTGCCGCCATGCCTCAGTCTGGGTTACACCGACTGCCGCCTCAGGGGAAATAAGGATACGGCTCTCAGGTTCCCAGCAGGCCCAACATATGGGAGCTGTTCTCTCATCCAGTAGAGATGAATTCATCCCAAACTCATCTCCTCACACAGATTAATTTGGCAGACATGGTGAGGCAGGTGGAGTGTTGAGCAGCATCTGCGGGTGTGTATGAGATTGATGTAGATGCTTTGCTTTTGTGTGTATCACTTCTGTACCACTGAAGGCCCGCGTGATGGAAAACAGAATGAAATATCAGCCAGTTGTTATTTATTGTCAGCCTCGTGTTATTATTAGTCACAGAAGGGAAGTAACGGAGATTTGTAATTTACTGTGACAGTATATACTGTACTTGTGAATCAAAGTTGACTTGTCATTATAAGTCTTCACTGTAGTAACTAAAAGGGATGAAGACAAATACTATCAGATCAAGATTTATCAGGAAGTTCAGGTTAAATAAATTTGGAATGTTATACACTGTAAAATATCACATTATTTCATCCTAAAATTGGTTAGAATTAACAAATTTTTTAATCACGAGTTTACTATAAATACGTACAGTACATTTTATTAATTTTAAGGCAATTCAACTTCAAATATCTTCAGTATCAGAGCCACTTTAGAATACTTTCTTCTAACTTGAATTCTTATGAATGTATGAATGAATGTACTACAAAATGTTCAAAACGTTTTAAAAGGAACAGTTCAACATTTTGGGAAATACAGTGCGCTTATTTTTGGAGAGAGTTAGATGAGAAGATTGATACCACCCATGTGTTTTTATGCTTATTATGAAGCAAAGGCCAGATGTTAACTAGCTTAGCTTATCATACAGACTTGAAGAAGGTGGAAACAGCTAGCTTGACTATGTCCAAGGTAGCATGAAGCAAGAAACGTCATTTTGTCTTGAGGATTAAACATTTTCAAAAACACTTTTTCCTTGTAGTTGGAATAAAATGTATCATGATGGAAAGTTGCTTCCTTTTTAAAAAATATATGATAAAAAGGCATGGTTGTTTCCTGTGATGCTAACGAAGATAATGCTAACCATCATTTTGTTAGTATCCAGTTCAGTCCCTTCCCCCCAACACATCTAAATTAACAGTTATTGGGAGCAGCCTTGTTTTGTTTTTGTACCTTCTTTCTCATTTTAGTTCAGTTACCACTCATTGTTAGAGCAACAGTAAAGTTAGTTTTAAAAGTGAGTGAGTGTTAACTTTTTTGGTGGTGTGAAGAACTAGCCCATGGCTCGCTTTGATTAATCAATGGAGATCAAACTCTGAGCGTTTGATGGTAAATCTTATCTTGTGAGCCTTGTGGTAAATAAATCTAATAGAGACTTTGCAGTCTAAGTCCATAAATCAGATTCTCCCAGAAGCTGAAAGAAAGCTAATTTGTTCCCTCAATATTCAGTGTAAAACTGACTCTAAAACACACTGGGTAAGTATCATTTACAGACTCCTGCATCTCATTTGTGTTCATGTCAGCAGCATCGGTGAGATCAACAGCTGTGAGTGTGGTGCCAAAGCTTTGGGTTCATCCTGTAGGTCCTGTGGGCTGCCACTGCTTACGGTTTGAGCCAAGCCTTGCATATTTCTGCTCCTCAAATCTAGTATTTTAATGTAACAGAGCAGAACTTAACATGGGACAACAGGGGGAGGGGCAGAAATATAGTGCTTCACATAACAAGACACATACAGATCATGGATACAAGCACTAAAGCTACTTTTCAGTGTTTCAGGCTTTCCTTCACATTTCAGGACAGAGATTTGTCCATTATGAAAACTGCAGAGAGCACAAAAGCCTTTGTGTGGTTTTAGTCAACAGAGGTGTGCGCACACAGAGCTCTCCACAATCACAAACTTCAAGTATTTCAAATCTATAACACAATCTACTGAATGTTCATCAAAATACATGTATTAATGTGACTCGGGCAGGTCTGAAACGATTAATGTCTGAATTTTACATTTATGTTAATCAGGTGTCACTGAAATTATCCAGGATTTTGGAGAAACATCAGTACTCACGGTCTGTTTGTTGCCCAGTGCAGGTTGTGGATATTATTGAATACCTGCAGCATCACACAGCAGCTTAAATGACAAGTGTGTCTTTAAAATTGAGAGCATGATGTGCACACTAACATACATGGCAAAGCAGTGATAACTTCATTAACACCGGTAACGGTAATTCATGTTTGGTGTTCTGCAACCCATCTACACCATTGACTCTATAGAAAGAGGTCAGCTGGTACACACAGACAGGTTTATACGTTGGAATTATTTATAATAAAGCAGCACTTATGGATAAATCCTGAGCTCCATCAGAGTTGTCAGGTCATTTTAGTTGTAATTAGCTCAAAGTCCACGATACACTTAAAACCACGTACCCATTTGGTCGCCCTAATATTTTGCCCTTGGGATAGAGTGAACCTTCTGGCTCCTTCAACTCTGTTAAAGACTCAAAATGGGGGCCATCCCATGGCGACATGGTGTTGCTCTGCCTGTCAATCAGTTTGTTGTTGGTGTCTTTTCATGTGGATTACGTCAAAGGCTTGCTCAGATATAAAAGATTGGATCCACAACACATCCAGCACAAAATGGTAAACTATCAACCAGAGCTCATTGGATCCACAGATATGAGGGCTAGCATAGAAAGAGCTAATGCTAGCCCCAAACACTAGCTATGGCCCAAGACGTGTTGCAAAAGAGCAGGTGCTCTGGTTCTGCTTAGAAGACGGAAATATCACTCCTCGCTGCTCAGTATTTCACTCTCTGAGGCCTCAACTAGCACGCTGTAGCTGTTAAACCCATGACTAAAGTAATAAAACTATGATATTCTCAGGCAATGAATAGACTGAGGGACTGTCTAAACAAAACTGATTGATTTGTTTTCAGAGAGTCATGTGATGATCTAGATGAATATAGTGAAGTGGTAACTTGCTACATTGACTTCTCTGAAAATGTGTGTGTTCCATCCAAGCGTGATTATACAGCAACAGTAAGCCATGTTTCAGCAAAGAGATAAACAATTATGGAAAAATAAACACAATACCTTTAAGAGTGAAGACAGGAAACTGTATTAGGTGGCCAAATATGATTTTGAGATAGCAGGGCAGATAGCAGGGGTGCCTTAAACAGATTACCAACTATAAAACCATTGTTTCAGTAGACAATGACAACCCCAAGCTGCCTGATAGTCTCAATGAATTATATTGCAGTTCCCCAACTCCTCCTTTTGTGATGGTGGAGGAGTATGAGGTGCTGCAAAGACAAAACAGTGGGAAAGCAGCAGGCACAGATCTTGTATCCTCTTCTGCCTTCAAATTTTGTGCAGATGAACTCACGACAGGCTTCACTGATATTTTTAACAGGTCTCTCAAGAAATGCAGAGTTCCTGCATCTTTTAAGTTCCTTTTCATAATCCCTGTGCCTAAGAAATCCATCTGTTGCCTGAATGATTACAGACCTGTCACACTAACATCTGTAATAGTAAAAATCTCTAAGCACCTGGTATGTAAACACCTATCCAACGCAGTCAGCTTATACTCCTACTAGTTTGCATACAGGGCTAATAGGTCTGCAGAGGATCCTGTGTCCCTCTGTCTCCATTACATCCTGAAGCACTTAGAAGCTCGGGTGGTCCACTTTCTGAAAGATGGGATGGCCCTCCTGCCACTGACCATCAAAGTCCTGGAGGTGGAAAGAGTGAACAGCCTTAAGTTTCTTGGAACAACCACCTCCTCTTCTCTGAAATGGGATGACAACTCGATCTGCTTCATCAATAAATAAGCCCACCAAAAACTCTTTTTCCTGTGCCAGTTCAAAAAGAGAGAGGATGCTGCAGTTCTACAGAGCTGTGATAGAAAATGTTCTCATCTTTTCTATATCTGTGTGGTATGGCAACTCCACAGCTCAGCAGAGGAAGCAGCTGGACAGAGTTGTTTTGCTCATCATCAGCCGCAAACTCGCCCCCATCTCTGACATCTATAAGACCCGCATTTAGCGAAAAGATCTAAAAATACCAGGACTCTGTGCACTCTGCCAACCCTCTCTTAAAAGCCCCATGAAACAGAAGTTAAGAGCGTCATTAACTTCTGTAGTGTGACAAATTTCCCAGTGGAACAGAATATTTGATCGGTGTACAGTTACAAGAGGGATTTAAATCAAATCCTTTGCATTTCATTGGTCTAAAAAGGAGGTAGGATTTACAGAGTTTAGCACAATATGGAACGGCAAAGAGAAACAGTGCTACAGAGGACTGTTTGCGTCACATTCACCTCCTCACCTGTTGTTAGATCAGGAGGAGGACAAGGTTTTGCCCACTGATATCCAAACACACATCTCTTCTTACCTCTCTCCATATTCCTCTGTTAGCTACCACAACCAGTTAAGTGCTAGCTACTTAGCCGAAGTCGCATTTGATTGGCTGAACTTTTTTAAACGACACTGAGTGCATGTCGAACAATTGAAACAGTTTTAGAGTGGAGTGCTTGGGTAGTCGGGTGGTTAAAGCGAATGCCACATAATCGTGCGTCCCTGGTTCGAAGCTGGCAAGCGACCTTTGCTGCAGGTCACTCCCCCCTCTCTCTCTCCTGTTTCCTGTCGGCTTCTATGCCAGCTACTGCCAAAAAAAGCCCCAAAATAAACACTATTTTACAGGAAGAAAACACTAAAAAACACTCTGATACCTATTTTTTTGATGTATCACAAGAGAGAAATGAACAGTTAGCACAGAGACACAGGATTAAAACTGGAAAAATTTATTTCTCAGTTCATGGGGACTTTAATAACTCTCCCCTCAGGAAGAAGATTCAGGGCTATCAAAACTAAGACATCCCATTTACTCAACAGCACTTACTGCAGAACAATCCAATTACTAAATGACTCCACAATTCTGCATCAGCACTTTGAAAAAGCAGAGCACTAACTACTACTGTATTTTTAAAGCACCTGGCATTTTATTCTTATTCTGCACTAGACTTTCCTCTTGGACTGTTATCTTACATCTGTGGATATATGTAATGTTTTATGGGATAGGGTTGTGCGTTACGTGTTTCTTTTCCCTTATTATGTGTCTTGACTGAGGCAAATTCTTAACGACTTAGTTGTATGGCAATAAAGTATTGAATCTCTTGAATCTTGAATCTCTGTTATGCCTACTTGTAAATTCAGGATTAAGGGTAGACTTGAAAAAATTATAATTACAACTGGTTCCACCTTCAGGCCTTTAGCTCAGCTGAAAAATATAACCATATGGTAGCAAACACAAGCTACCTTGATCATTCAATCCAACAAATACAGCCATTTGGCGAACTGTCCCCCAGACAGAAGTCAAATGCTTCACTGCCTTCCTGGTTTGGGGCAGAATGAAAGCAGTAAATTGATTTGAGGTTAGCCTGAGGTATTAGGGATTAATCTGTTGTCTTTTTAATTAGATGCAACCAATGAAGAATAGGCATTGCAACAGCCATTTGACATGTTTTCTTTTTTTGGCATAATCAAACTGATACAGGAGAATCAGAGCAGCTTATTTACTGTCAGACTCATGCAATAATAAAATAACATGGGGAGGCCATGAATAATGCAATGCCCTACAGAACTTATTTAAATCATGACTTTCAACCACCAATGTACAATTGAAAGCTTCAAATTATCCAGTGCCTCATGCTACAAAACACACCGTCTCCAGTGGCTACTTGGTAAAGAAAATAGCAATAACATTAATAAATGGTTTTTGATTCATTCCCTTTGTCTGCAGTGTTTGTTTTATCTCTGACTAATGATGGTACATGGAGGGAGTTACAGTATATAAAATTCACTGGATAATTGGAGATGCAAATGGGAAAACAAATACACAGAAAGACGATTACTACAGATTTGCTGCAGACTGTTTCACTATGAAATTTTAAGATTCAGTGTTTCCCTCAGTGGAGGAAAACAGGGACCTTAAAAACCTCATCAAAGACACGAGGGCTCTTTAGACCGGCTGCCAACTTGTTGGTCTATGGTTTGTGGCAGAGGTTAATAACCACTGTGGTTGCTATTTGATGGTTTTCCAGGGGTAATGGGAATCTGACTGTGTGTGTGTGTGTGTGTGTGTGTGTGTGTGTGTGTGTGTGTGTGTGTGTGTGTGTGTGTGTGTGTGTGTGTGTGTGTGTGTGTGTGTGTGTGTGTGTGTGTGTGTGTGTGAGAAGACAGAAGGAGGGATAGAGACACAGACAACATGTCACTGGCCCTGGTTTACTGTCTGTCAGCTGGTTTTCTAATTTCACACTGGTGCTTTTGGGACAGTGAAATGAAAACAAGGCTGAGAGTCGACAGAACTGCTAGTAACTCTGTGAGGCTATACTTAGACACAGTGGTGTTTTGAGCTAAATATTAACAGCATCGTACTAACAACAGCTCACAATGACAAGAGTGACTGATATGCTGATGTTTAGAAGGTAATATTTTGTAGGGTTACCATCTCAGTTTTATGTGCTAGCATGCTAATTTAGTTGATTGATTAGTTTCCAACTATTGAATTTATCACCAACTATTTTGATAAATGATAAATAATTTATCTGATTCCAGCTTCTCAAATGTGAATATTTCTGGTTTGTTAAGTTTTACATAGTAATAAACTGAATATCTTTGGGTTGTGAACTATTGGTTGAGACAAATGAAGACAATTGAGGATGTCATCTTGGGCTTTTAGAAACAATGATTGACTTTCTTTTTTCTTTTTTTTTTACTATTTTCTGACATTTCATTGATCAAAAATCTAAATCGATTAAGTGATAATGAAGATAGATTCGTGGATAATAAAAGTAGTAGTTGCAACCCTAAATATTTGCTCTTTTACATTAGTTCACAAGTACAGGTGATGCTGATGTGAATGTCATTAGTATTAAACTAAAGTATTGGACAAATTATCATTTTTATCTGAGGATTGTGCTCGATGAGAATATAAAAGTTCAAGATTAATCTTGAGGAGGCCAAGAATATCTGTACAATGGCGATGTATCAAGTATTGGTTGCCAAACTGCATGTCAGTCTCAGTGGCAGTAGAGGAGAAGTCAGGGGATCACTAAAGGCAGAAGGATACATCATCTGAAGACTACAAAGTTTGTACAGTACATTACAGGTTCCTCCAGGTTTCAGTGGGATATTTGATCCCCAGAACTGCACTATCCACATTTTCTCTGCAAACTCAGAATGATGGAACGAACTCCTGGTTGACTGCTAACATGTAAAACATAACAGTTCAGTTGGGCTGTAGATCATGCAGCCAGGTATCCAAACTACACTGCCAATTTTTCTTGCCACTGGGTCTCATGAGTCATTCATCAAAGGTTCCCACACACAGATTGCTTTGACACTCCTTTCACTGTAAATCTGGATTTGCTTAAAACACATTCATTTAGCATCTAATATGACACATAAAAAGGACACCTTTTTTACGACAAAACCTGCTAAACGCTGATTATGTGGGGTTCTTAGGAGCAAAAAAATAAAAAATGAGTAATGAGTAAATTCCACATTGCCTTTCCCAGAACGGTTCTGGAAACATTTAATATATTTAATAACCCTGCACATCGTTGTGCAAGGCCCCACTCCTACTGGTGAGGCTCAAATTAGCCCTCTGTGTTAGCCCTTTGTAGCTTTAGGTGGATGTTGTTGTCTTTGGCCGTATTTGGACAGGATTAGTTATATAGTGGGTGGAGTGGTATATAGCCTAGTCAATACTGGCCTATAAATTAAGCCACATTCGCCCAGTCAGCTTCCTCTTTTTACCTCTACATGTCGTCATATTTCTGTGACTGATTTCTAGGCCCAAAGATTCAGTGTTTCCATGCTGTTAAAGCCATGCAATACTTTCATTGTTTAAATACTTTTTTTTTTTTTAAAGTTACATATTTAACATGACAGCATTTTCTTTGTGTGTGATTTTTTGTTAAGATTTTCTAATTGTTGAAAGTGATTACAAACACTTCTCATCCTGTGCAAATTGGCCATCAGCATTGCAGATGTTTGGTGTACTTTCTGTATACTGTGCTGATAACTAATCTTGTTTGAAAAGTGCTTGTGTGTGTGTGTGTGTGTGTGTGTGTGTGTGTGTGTGTGTGTGTGTGTGTGTGTGTGTGTGTGTGTGTGTGTGTGTGTGTGTGTGTGTGTGTGTGTGTGTGTGTGTGTGTATCCTGGAAGATCAGATTGTAATGAAATACAGCAAAATGCATAAAATCCAATTCAATGCACTCGGGTAAAACTAGAGATGCAGTAACGAAAATGCGCTGCGGGAAATTAAATTAAGAAGAAATGCACATGCATAGATTCCAGTACGAAGCGTGAATCGAGGTAGTTTGGCAGCTGGGATGCAACTGTATAAACAAAGACAAAATTAGGGACTATTAGGAAATTAGGAAAATTACTAACATTGATGATTCAATATTGAAGTGTCGTCTTTATGTGGTGATGGAGAGGCTCCAAGCCAAATGAATGTTTAATTTCACTGTATATTAAACTTCTGGAAATTATGCCAATTACAGAATGAATAAGACTGACTGTCTCTCTTTTTTTTGCATCAAAATGCTTTAAAAGTAAAGAACTGTAGCTCTGAGGAGGGTAAGTGCATCTAAAGACTCCCGTTGGTTCTTTTTGGTTGCTAACTTGAAATCATGCTAATTTAATTTAGGGGCAAAATTTATCCTAAAATATAAAGCTGTGAAATGAAACAACTGCAACTTTCCTGATGGAGCTGCCACAAATACTCACCATCTAAGTAAAGAAAAGTAAAAAGTGCTAAGAGCAAATAGCAATTTGTTTGCAGCTCCTTCCCTTTAATGATAGGGCTTGTTTCTTTACAAGGCTTGTATTCTTTTTAGCATCTGCATTCATTTCCCATACATCTCTTATTTTTCCACTGTAACTCTGAAGCTGCTGTATCCTGCAGCTCTCTTCTCCTCCACGCCACTGCTCATGAGCATGACATTCCTCCTCATTTTCTCAATGGTCTGTCTCTCCTCCTGAGGGTCTGTCAGTTTCTACCACAAGATCGCTTTCCCTCTCTCCACGCTTCACCTTCAAACTTTGGAGACTCTCAGTCCTCCGTGTCATCTTATCTACCTCTGCTGCCCTGTGCTCGCCTCATCTGTCTGTCATTTAACCACCAACATGAAAGATAAAGACATGGGTTGCTCTGAGGCACACACACACACACACACACACACACAATAAAGCAGGGTGAATTGTGTTAATAAACCCTTTTGGTTCCTTGTCACTCAACTATGTGACCTTTGGCTCTGGAAGTCACAGATAAGAGGTGCTTCATAATTGTAGATTACATTTTTGCTCCTGCAACATCTTCAATTGAGATATAAGATATGTGCCAGTTGATGAGGCAGTGGAATATGAGCCTCCTGTGCGTTGTGCTTTATTCATTAAACCGACACCTGCTCTGCCCCTCACGCTGCTGCCAATTTGACAGAAACAGAGCACAGGAATGTGAAATTATAAAGAGGATAACACAATCACATGGTCTATTAAAAACATTAAAAGGGTTGAATCATGCATATTTCCAGATCTATATTTATATCCTGGGGTTTTACAGGTGTATATTCCTTCACAGTTCAGAAAAAATCTTCAATGAACTTTTATGCAGCCCCTCAGTTCAGCCTCTGTCTGAAACAGGCAGGCTGAAACAGCTCCTGTTTCTTTAAAGCCCGATTAGAGCCCAATCTGTTCTGATTGGTTAGCTCCTGAGAGCTGCCCCACGGAAAACAACTGCCAGCTCTGGAGGCTGTATAAACACACAACAGAAATCTGGTCTAAAATGTGAGAGTGGACAACGTGAACAACCCATGAACAACCTTAGCAACTGAGGCTATGGAACAGATGGCTGTTTGCGGGCAAGCGTTAACAATCTGACATCAGATCGATGGGGAAGTGGACGTAAAACTGTCAACCAGGCGTTCAGAGCAGATTTTTGACTTGCAGGCAGCATTTTCACATATGGTCACATTATGTTTTCGGAGCTTTGACTGTGTTTAATAGAGACATCTGACATCATAACAGTATATAAATCATTGTGAATGAAAACCACAAAAACCATGATATGTCCCCTTTGAGTTTGGCTTTGTATGCTTATGAATCAAAGTTGTGGCTAAAATCCTGTGTTATCCAGGCTGTCCGCTTTCATCAGATCATAACAGAGGAGTCCGTTCTGCCGGACAGGGATGGCAGGGCAGTGCTGGTGCTGTGTTGCTAAAACAGATTCAGACAGCAGCATCAATCAGACACTGAATTATACAACTATATAGAAGTCTATAACAAACACAGCAGGGGCACTAAGAAAAGTTTTTAACTGAGCATATACCTGTTTATCAGCCTAAATCAAAGAACCCAGCATCAGACAGACTGATGCATCATACAGCAGACACAAAGGAGTGAAGCTGATAACTGGTAGTGAAAGCACAAATAGAACACCGCAGTTTCATTCTGTCTTATTCAACTTTCTGAACCAGACACCCACTTAATGACACCACACTGCAACAGTTTTTACAGTTTACTACAACAGTTTTACTTTTTTTTTGGTGGTGGGACAGTTTCCATTAATCTTCACCATATCCCGTACAACTGTCATGGACAAAAAGCCACCTCGCAAACCAATTACATGTCGGCGCGGGGAAGAAAACACGGACGCAGCGACTCGATTAGATGGATGACAAAATGAAACAACAGAGAGGAAACAAATTACACCGTGTCAGCGACAGCGTCAAAGACACCCAAAGGGACGACAGTGGTTCCGCCTCACACGGCTCGCCTCGCCTCCCAAGCTGAGCTCCTCCCTCCCCCCGAACTTCTAACAGCTGCCTCTCTCTGACTGATGAGTCAAGTGAATCATTCATTGGGAAAAACAAACAAACACATTTGTTGTAGAGCTGCTGCAGCGTCATCATCTAGTCTCATTTGTAACAGTTCTAGTACTCTTTGTGCTGGGGCTCAGCTCCCCGTAGGCAACCAGTGTAGTATTGATCGGCTCTACAATTAATGTAGAGTCGAAAAACAAAGTCTATGTCCTACAAGACCACTGTGTTTAATATTCTACTAACCTGTATCCCAAGTGCAAACATAGAAAGTACATAAAAATATCATTTAAAAACGCTAAAATCTGCATATTAAGTGAATCTGGGACATAGCTCAGCTACAGATAATTTGCATTTTAGTGCCAGACTGAATGATCTTCACGCCAAGAGCTCCAGCATAGATTCACTCTCATAAAGGTTTTATTAGAAAGCTATGCATTATCTTGTCTTATTATCGTCTGCAGTCTAGTGAATGGCCCATTTTTATGGCCCCTTTTAGCCTGCTGCTCTGACATTACATCAGTTACCTTGTCATCTTCATGCACTCCTCTGTCACCGAGACTGATCTTTTTCTCTCTTTCTGTTTAATTCTTTATTCCTCATTCTTTTATGTTTTACCCCAAACACACACACACAGACACACACACAGACACACACACACACGCTATAGACACACACACACACACATTATCTCTCTCCATCAATTTCTGCTCCAGATGTGATAGCCAGAGTGGTGGACTGGCTACAAATTATTCGTGATGTAATTAGCCTGTGGGGAAATCATATTAGAGAATCTTAACTTAGACCTCAGGGAAACTTTAAGCACTTCATCAAATAATGGGCCAGGCATCCAAATAATATCGCTGACCCATTTCTGCTCTGCCGTGGGCAAGATGGTCTCAACCGCCACAAAGACATGAGAACAAAAAAAATCATGTTTGATCCTCCAACCGGCCAGGTTCAGTTAAACTGTAACATGCAAATATGGCATAATGGGAGCTGTAAAAGTCACTGACTGTAATTGGTGACGACAGAGTGGATTCACTACCTTTCAACGTCTTCATCTTACTTTCTTTGGATTGTGTGCATGCACCTCTTAGCTACAAACCTACATTTAACACCTGCTTCTTTTGTTTTTACTTGAGAGGCCTTAACAACTACGTTCTTTCTTCCATCACTCATGAGCAGGCTGCTATTCAACTACATTACAGTATATTGTTTTTCCTGCTGGATGGGCCCTCAGGGCAGTAATGTTGGTCAGTCAATCTGTCTGTTGAACTCTCGGGACTAACAAGTAGTGATAGGAACTGTTAGGAGCATTTAGAAACTAAGTAAGAAACATTAACTTGTCAACTATATTGTAACTGGCATCAAACGCCATTTGCATGTTGATATTTGGAATATTTTATTCCAGACGACTTCACCCTATGATGGGGTTATTCTACATACCGCGCCACTCTACCGGCTAATCCAACAATGGTCATGATATCGTCTTTTTTCATGTGTTTATTGAAGCTTTATATTAAACAGTTTGGGGATGTGAAGAGTAGCATTTCAGGTTTCATAAAAATTCAGATCTCAAAGCTTTTTCAATAGTTCAAGTAGTGCAGATTTCTAAAAGTCATCATCTCTTGGTTATAGGTTTGCTTTGATTTGGGAGTGAGCTGGTTAGATCTTTATCAGCACCTCCGCAGTCAAAACGGGCTTTTAAAAGTTCAATATTGTTGTATTTTTCCAAAACCCTGACACATTGAGGCTCATTAACCACAACATCTGACTAACTGTGAGGTCATATTGATTTACGAGTCCCCGGGATTTTCTTTTCTCTTTTCTCTTCCTTGAGAACTGGTTTTAGTCCAAAAATGCTGTGTGAATTATTGTGAGAAATTAAACTAAAAAGAAGTTTTAGGAGTCTTAAAGTTAGGGCTGAGAGTCTCTTAAAATTAGAAGCTACTTTTAGCGTGTTCTGTAAATACAGCCCCAGGTAATGTAATACACAGATTGTACTGTGTTCCGATGAGTATATTCATTCTCCCAACTAGCCCTTTTTGATATAAATGACCCCGAGGCTTTCTCTTTATAGTCTATCCCGTAAGACAAACTCAGACTACTGGTAAAAATTGTTGGTATGTTGTTGGTATATCATCCAATGCTTTCTTTCTTGGAGTATAATGAACATTTCAGCCTCTGGGAGCCATTAAAAGGTTTGCAGACTGTGGGTCTTGTTTTTAATCAGCATTTTTTCTTTCCCACCCTCTTCCATACATTAAAAATATGATAAGGGTAGCAATGAGCAACTTGAAAGTTTAATTGCATGTTGTGTTGGGATCTATAGCTTTGAGTTTCAAAACACTCCACGGGTGGTTTCTGACAATCTGTCAATGTGTCTCAAGATCTGTACATTCCAGCCCTCTCTGCTTCTCTTTAACAGTGTATTTAGGCTACACCCAATTTAAGTCGGTCCTGTAATCCACATTGATACCCTACACCAGCACTGCCCTGAGTAATTTCCCAGGCAGCTGACCGATGATCCAAATATATGGTTCCTGGGAATGTAAATTCAGCAAATATTTCAGCTCAATCATTAAATTTTAACTGCCTATATAATGCAGGTACTCAAGCATTTCCCTCGATCTTGGCTGTGCTGTCAGTGAAGACCAACACTGTACGGTAGTGTGATGCTTAGTTACATGCTGAGAAGAGTACAGGAACTGGTGAGGTGGATGACGGTAATTAGGTGAATAATGACTGGAGGGGATAGGGGAATTGAAACAGGATACAGCTCACTGTTTTAGTTTATTACAAAGTAAAGAAAACCCCTGCGTCAGTCAGGGTGGTGCGATGGGGGACGGAGGAAGAAGGGGTGTTGTTGAAGGAGGTTTAGTGTAAAAACATGAGCCACCTGCTCCAGATCTTCCATGTGGGTTTCAGAGGCCCACCCCCTCCTTTCTCTTCCTCTTCCCTTCCCTTTTTGCCTGAGATCATCTTTGGCCTCCATGAAGGCCTACTGTGTTGTGTTTGGGTGTGGGTGTATACGTGCATCCTAACTAGCTGCCTGCTACTTTGCAAAAGACAAACTTTTCACATCTGGTGAGGAATACAATTCCCTGTGATGGCTCCTGGTGGGAAAATGAATGTTCCTTTTTATATGCTGTCCTATAAGTCCAAATAGCATGCTATTAAATAGTCCTCTTTCACTCCATATTTTATTGCAAACTGTTCTTTCTTGCTTTTTGCTGCATCACTCAACAGCTCCTCAAAGGGTAGCTCTGATATTTTGGGAGGCCTTTTGAATGCATCGATGGGGAAACATTTTTAATTCTCGCCAGTTTCTTTTGTACTTTGTCTTTTGTACCTTTTAAAAATAATGAAATAAAAGGTACATTCCTCTTCCTTTGACTTCCATTGTTTACCCAGAGCCGATAGCTGCCTTTATTTCACTCATAAATCTCGTTGTCAGCCTTTGACTGGTAGATTGAGCAGACAAAATGGGATGCTACTCTGCGCCTAGAAGGAGTTTGTTCCACAACATTACACCGCTGTTTGCAGGATGCCTCCATCCCAAGAGAAGTGGTCCTGTTTCAGTGGGGAGACAGAAAGGAGGAAATATATCTGAGTATGCAAGACCTTACTCTGCATGGTTGTAGGACATCAGTCGTCATTTTTACAATGTAACTGAGGTCAGTCGTTAGCTCTTTGGTGGAGCTACTTTGTCTTCATGCACTTTCCATACTTAATCTATAACGCTGGGGTCTGCATTATTAAAAAAAAATGTATATTTGTTGAGAATTCTGTTGTTTTCCAAAGCATTCATGTGGAAAACCTGGCACACCATTGTTGACACAACTCCATTCCAAGACAGAGTAAACAGACTTTCATCTATGTCTGCCAAGATTTGAGATTATTTAACCTCCTGTTACTATAATTTGGTCAGTGCTCATGGTGTCTGTGTGTGTGCAGATTCATTCAGAAGCATACTCTATGGGATCCCTCCAGGCTTTTGTCGTTGCTACCCACCTTTCCATCATGTCAAAAGTCCTGACAGCCTTGGGGATTGAGGTGCACCTCGAGACCAAATGGGCTATTAAATGCGCGCCAGCTGGTGTTCTGGTAGCGATGCTACAAAATGCCTGACAGTGTTTGACTCAGCCCTGTCTTGCACGGTTGCCCTGAAAGCCAATTCTTCTCAAATTCATTTTTGTAATGAAATGCATCTGGATATATGAGCATCTTCTGATGACCCTCATGTGACGATCCCAGACAGCTGGAACAGCAGGGGGAAGGGAGGATGGAAAGGGATGAAAAGAGCCAGGGAGAAAAGCCTGATGGAGACTAAATCAGAGAAAATGAGAAAGAGCATGTGGACGAGAAAAGCAATGTAGGAGATAGGAGCTATAGAGGCGAAGCAAAATGAGGAACGGCAAAGAGTGTTTTGCTTTCACACTAAGTGATCCATCTGCTGAGGTGTGTTGTGGCTGAAGGGAAGGAGTATGTTTTGCCCTTGGGATGTCTTCATCTTCAAAGTATAAGCTCACAGTTGGCTCCACATTCAGCTGGTGGACTCAATTTTAGGGACATGGACCTGCAGCCGAAAAGCTGCGTTTTTAAATCCCTGAAAGGTTTAAGATTATGCCGGTGAGGAAATGAATGATACTTTCCCTCCTTGAACAACAACTGACAAGCTGCCCTTGAGCAATGCAAGCTCTTACAGAAAATGTGGATGAAGGCAAACAAAGAGGTTTACGTGTTTTTGAGACTTTCTAATGTGAGTAACTCTGCCAACTGATACATTACTAAGACTAAGTCTACAGTCACACTAGCTGTTGTGTGAGGCTTTAATTTGGCACAGCAGTTTATATAGCACTTTAGTTAACAATGTTACAAAGTGAACAAACAAAAAGAAAGAAAACCAGACAAAGGAGATAAAAAATTAATGTTAAAAGTAATCCATAAAATTAATAAAATGAGATTAATTAAAAAACATACATTTACAAAAGCTTTTAGAAATAGAAACGTTTCAAGAAGAGTTTTAAAAGAAGCTAGTGAATTAAGTGTGTCTGAATTCAGCAGGCAGAGAGATTGATAATGTGGGAGCTCTGATAGCAAATCCCTGATCCCCCTTAGCCACAGCCCGTGACCTCGAGTAACCAGCAGGGCTACATCCGTGGATCTTAATGGCTGAAAGGGCACATACCAGGTCAGTAAATCAGGGATGTATGTTTCTTTGTTTCGGTAATAAGTCGGACAGCAGCGTTTTGCACCAATTGGAGGTGGTGGAGGGATAAGGTCAAGAATAGATAAAAGCATGTACAATGTTTTGTAAATCAGCAACCGTAAATCAGCAACTGATAAAAATGACTTAATTTTAGAGAATATCTTGACCTGGAAGAACATTTTTGATCTCCTCATCAAAACTGAGGTTGGCATCAAATATTACCCCTAGATGACTAGCCTGCTTATTATGTGACAGATCACCCAGATTAGCAGCACAAGAGCTGATTTTTGTTTAAAGGCATCTAGGATTTAATATCATCTGTGGGTTTTAATGGCAGATATAACCAAGTGCTGTCAGCATAAACATGGTAAAACATACATCATGCTTTTGACTAACATGGCCTAAAGGCAACATGTATATAGAGAAGAGTAAGGGGCCAAGAACACAACCCTGAGGGACACCACAACTCAACTGAGCCATCAGGAAAGCAGAGTTACCCAGAGCAACGGAAACAATTCTGTTGGAGAGGTAGGAGTGTAATAAGCTGAGAGCTGCGCCCTTGAGGCCTGCCCAAGTTTCAAAGTGATGTAAGGGGATATCATGATCAACTGTGTCAAATGCGGCACTCAAGTCTAAAAGAATTAAGACTAAGCTGTCACTTCTGTCAGCAGTCAGCATTACATCATTAGTTCACCTTCATCACCTTAACATGAGCTGTCTCGGTTCTATGAAATGCTCTAAAACCAGACAAAACACAAATTAAAAAGCTAATTTCTTATAAGAGATGGAATGAGAGAGAGATGAGATATGATTAGGAAGAAATTTTCGCCAGAACCTTGGATAAGAAAGGCAATGCTGAGATTGTAGCTACTTAAGTAAAGGGGGTCCAGATTAGGTTTCTTCAATAGTAATGAATAAAAACATGGTTAATGCTGTTTGGAAAAGTACCAGAAGCTAGAGAATCATTAAACATTTGCAAACAGCACCAATAATGGAAAATCTCCTATCTCCTTGAGCAGTTTAGTGGGGCTGATGACATGGAGGAGTTCATATGGGAGACTACATCCTCTAACATTGGGAAATTTGGGAAGAAGGGAAATACATCAATGCAAGGGTTAGGCTGGATTTGAAATCTGATACTATCAACCTTAAGTTGTTTTTCCGACAGCTCAGGTACAGAAGAAGAAGTAGAAGGACCATTAATGACTGAAACAATTACCCTAAATAGAGTCTTGTTACTGCTTGAGTGTTATCATTCAACCAGAGGAGGTTATGGGATTTTTTTCCTAGTTTTAAATGCTGCAATTTGGTTGAGGATGGATAGGCACTGATTGTTAGATGAATTTACCGAGCATCGCAATTGAGAGGATATAATGTAGAATTAAAGAAAGATGAATTAAAAAGCATTACGGAACTTGGCTGCAAAACCAGCGCTGATGATAAGACAATTTGTTGCAGGATGGAGACTGGGAATAGAAAGCTGTCGTGGAACTTTAAAAACAACAGCTTTATGTTTAGTTAGCAGTATATCCATGTATTTTCGAAGACAACATGGGTGGACAATACTGTATAAAATGTTTGCAGACAGAATTCTATCCCCCAGAATAATTTGATGTAGACCACCATTTCTGACGAGTTGCCTGCATTCCAAGAAAAAGTAAATGTAGGAGACAGTATGGAAGTCGCAGGCTAAGAAGAGTTAAGTGTGCAGCCATAGTAGCCCACTAAAATGTCTACCATGGCTCTAAGGAATAGGGCCGGATATGTAAATGCAACTAAATTTTTTCAGTGTTCAATAGGTACACAAAGTCGGGCTTAAGTATCTTGGCATGCTGATTATGGATTATTTTATCAACTCTGGGCAAACTAGATAAAACCCCAGGAGCTTTGTCAGCAATGTCACAGAAAGTTGAACTAGGAAAACAGCACATAGTTGCTGATCTCACCCTGACATTTTTGTCACCTAAGATTAAGGTTGTGGGCTGACTGGAGGCTTTTTAGGACTCTTGAGCCCTGTGGGGCCCTCTGGAGTGCCAGAGTGTTGAGATATTTCACTCATGTCCAAAAATGTCAACCTCATGGTGATGCTAGATGAAAATTCTCAAGAGGATTCATCCTTTGTGGACCGTGATTGTCAATACAAAATGTGACTGCATGTCACTGAACATCTATTGAGATATTTTGGTCTGGACCACAGTGGTGGAACAACCAACTGACATTTACATTCCTAGATATTACAATAATACAGTTGCACCTGTCTGTCAAATGTAATTCTACTTATCTATATTTTTGCACACCAAAAGTGATACCGTAAGTAACATAACAATCACATGCCATGAAATTACAAGTGACAAAAAAATCCATTTGCACTTGTCAAAATTACCATTTTGCTCCTCTAAGAAAATGAAAATAAGTCCCATAAGCCAAGTTCACCCCATATCAGCCTCTTGTTTCATGTTCTTTCACTTCCTCTGTCTTCTTTTAGTTTGTCCCCATGTCACCTCATCATTGCACATTAATGACAGGGGACTGTCAACACCTGGTCATTTCAAGTCATTATACTCTTGATGAAGGTCAATCCTTAAGTCATCAGCTCAGCAGAGTACAGTCGCCCCTACTCACTTTCTTTTTCTCTTTGCTACATCTTTTATGAGTGACTGAAGCTGAGTAATTTGATTCATGGAAAGAGCCCTTCCTCTAACTATTGAGATGTCCAAAATAAAGAGAGGCCAAACAGTCTCTCACCAGCTCCCCTCTCTCTCCCCGGACGTCTGAAATGTGGCCTCCTTCCCTGCTTTGATATGGGCTCAGAGTATGGTGGAGGCCCCTCAGGTAACCAGAGCCGGCTCTTTGGACTGCAGGACCATGCTTTCACAGAGAGACAGATGTGTCATTGAAGACAGCCAACCCTGACCTACAGGCAGGCCAGACAGCTTAGGAGGGTCTGAGAAACAACTACCAGATCTCTGCATGAGAACACACACAGCCACCTGTTTTTATGCTCTTATAATAATCCTGTTGAGAGAAGTTTCATTTTCAGTATGGGAGCTTTGAGAGGGAATTCTTTTAGATTTTCAATCCTCGCCTTTTTGATGATTTTTTGTTTTTGGAACAAAGCAGGAAATGTTCCCATCTGAACAAATGTGTCAGATGTAGTAAAGATGGGGTTCGACACGAACACAAAATCTTCTGCCAAAGTTACAACTTTTTCTGTAATTTCCCATGAGAAATTTCAGTTTGTATTTTTGTCTGTGTTCTCACTGGTTTGAAGTGGACGGAACTCAGCATACAAAAGGTCACATGCTTCTGCATATCAATCAGACCACTGTCAACTGATCAAACCACACCCACATAGTCAATGAATCAGATAAGGTTTTGGCTGCTAAACATTTTCAAATGTTTTTT
Organism: Scomber scombrus; assembly: GCF_963691925.1. Taxonomy (NCBI): domain Eukaryota; kingdom Metazoa; phylum Chordata; class Actinopteri; order Scombriformes; family Scombridae; genus Scomber; species Scomber scombrus. The sequence goes on from NC_084989.1 coordinate 8,609,877, forward strand.
GTTATAGGGCCTTATGTTTTTCCACATTGTGGAAAACATGGATGGAATAGTGGATTTTGATTTTAAAAAATATCAGCTGTAAAAGGTGGAATATCACGGAATTTGCCAAAATGTGGATGCAATTTATAAAAGTTTGAATTTTGAATCCAAAAAATTTGAATCCAAACTTATAAGCAGAAACAGAAAAAAAAACTATACTGAGCATGTCTATTGCATTTTATGTCATTTACAGGCCAATAAGAGTATGAATAAGATACAATTCTAACAATACCCATTCCTACAGCTGGTTAGTGGCTTCACCCTGACTTTGGGAAGATGAGCTAATCGCTGTTCAAATCCCATTACTATAGCAGTGTTATTTTGTGATTATTATTTTTTATGAGGCACATTGCAAAAATGTGAAGGATTACTTTAGGTCATATCATATACATATCAGTTTCACATCTTCATGCTAATGTTCGAGTTCACAGTGTTTTGAAACACTTTCTTTGATAATAAATAATGCAGTGTTGTGTTATGTATCATCAAAATTCATTGATATTCCTGTCATTCAGCATATGATTCAATAGTGCATACTCTCCTATTGAACTGTTGAAATTGTAGTCATCCACTACATGGTTAGACTCTTTCGAATGGCAAAATGTGCTTGAATTTTAAAACACAGAATTCAGAAAAATTTAAACAGAAAAAACAGAATTTGGGAAAATATAAAATCGAATCTGAAAAAAAAATTAAAACAGATTTCATAAGACGCTAATTATATTTTGTTGCTTTTTTAGTCATGAATATTCACTGTTACAAAGAAAAACATTTAACAACAGATTATGTAAAAATGCGTTTATTCAATTTCTTGCCGAGAGTCAAATGAGAAGACGTAAATATGAAGCTACATCCATTGATTGTATATAAATATGGATGTCAGCTCCCCAAAAGTGAAGCCAAAAAAAACAAAATGTCCCCCTGGTGGCTGGTTGCAGTATATGTCATAATTCCCACCCCTCCATGTTAGCAGATGGGATCTGAGCCAAACTAGAGTATCATGTCATATACATTTTTCACTTTAATCACATTGACGATAGTCAAAGCCCTAATTTTTCTGATGACAGTTAGCTTAGCTCAGCACAAAGACTGGAAACGGGGAAACAGCTAGCTTGGCTTTGTGCACAGGTAACAAAACTTCGTCTACCAGCATTTGTGTGTAATCATAATCTTAAAAACATCCACATAGGCAGCATTGTTGTTCTGTTAAATAAAATATGAAGCTTAACTTTAGCTTCAGACAAAATAAAGTGGCAGAAACAATTATAATATTCTATGATCTGTAAAAAGAATTATATCAAATATTAAAACTCTGCGGAGGCATTATAGCCAATGGTACATTTCCAAAGGGTTTGCTGAGATACAGTAAGACTGTTTGTCATGGATTTTGTTTCTTGGCTTTTTGTGTTTTATGTTTTGGGTTGTTTTGGTGTTGCTCTGTTTGTGTTTTGAATATCTTCTGGGTTACAAATAGTTTGTGATAACTGCATTTGCCATTTTTGTTTCTCTGTGTAGTGCTTGGTATTGTTTTTCCCATGAGTCCAGGGCTCTGGTTTTCTTTAGTTTTATCTATGCTTGCTTTGGTATTATTCTTAACAGTTTGTAACCCTGTGTTTGTCATGATTTGCTGTAGTCCTGCTCAGACTTTTTTCCACTGCACACATGTTCAGCATTTAGCCGTGTTAGCCTTGCCCTGTTTGTTGTCTTCATTATTAACCAATCTTCATGTTTCCCTCCTTTTCCAGTGCCTGCCCCACTGAGTTGTGTCTTGTTCTGTGATTAGTTCCTTGTGTATTTATACCTTCGATCGGTTCTTCGAGTTCTTTGTCAGTTTGTGGTCAATGTATCCCAGTTCTGGCAAGTTTGGTAAAAATAAATGCTCGTTAAGCTACCTTTGACACTGTTTTCCATGGGTTGACCAGCCAGCAAAACCTTACATATCCAAAAACATCAGAACAAATTTCCAAATAGTCATTATTTGGATAAATTGACCACACATAGGAAATCTTAATGGTTACTTACTTAAATAAAGTGACATGCTCACAGTCCTACAACAAAAATTTTAACAGCTTTTACCTGGCTCAAAATCTCCGCTGTTGCTACCAGTTGGCACGCATTCTGGGATACTTGGCTATCCCAAGTCCACACAGTCAGCTCCCAATGTATTCTTGATAAATACAGGCAGCTCAAGAATACTTCGCCATTTGGACTTAACTTGGCTAGATGTGAACTTTGAACTGGAACAGTACTTGGCCTGTAACTGATGAAGTTTCACAAGAACGCAGATTGAGAAAGGGCTTATTTCCATGGGCACAGGACTGTGAAGTCAATTTGACATAGTGGCCAAAACCATGTAATTACAACTTCCGGGTCCGTCATGTGATGCACATTGGTCCAAAAAGCATTCTCCCCATAAACAATCATTGGAAAAGGGGTGGCTGTAAAATGGTGAATACATTTTGGAAACATGGCAGACTTTTTGGCTTCATGTGCCACTGAGCATCTTTAATAGGAATGAATGGGTGCCATCTTTGAACGCAGTATCCAGCTCCCTGCTTATTTCTTGGCCAGTAACAGTTACTTCCTGAAGTCTCCACTGGTGCCTGGAAACCTTTCGTGTTGACTAGACTTCAGGAAGTGACTTCACTCGAGAGCAAAGTCCCCTTAAAACGGTTTGTTGTTTTTACACTGTTGTTATTGTAGAGATTAACCAGCTGCTGGATTTAGCTTTATATTCACCAATCAATCTTATCATCTAACAGTCAGCTCAAAAAACTAATTAGCATATTTCACAAAGTGTGGATATCACGATTCAAGATTTTGTGGGCCTTAAAACTGTCCTGTGTTACTAATTGATAACAAAAGTGTTTTCAAAAATGCTTATATATGTGGCGTTTTTAAGCAGCTGATAGCTCCCTTCTGGAGATAATGATGAGATTTGCATTTACAGCAGCAGCTACAGCGATGTGTCAAATGTAGAACTTGGTGACTGTCATAAATAAATAAATCGATGAAGAAAATAAGACCAAGAGCTGACAGACCAATTTCTTGGAGAGAAAGCACAACATATTTTCAGAGACAGGCGATGTCTACTTTAGCATCAAATATGGAATGATAGAAAGTCAGCAACAATAATTTTACACTCATTATTCCTTTACTGGTACACCCATATAAATTCTTTTTTGCAGATTACTTCTATATATTTCCATATGAATGATCAGCGAAAGCAGCTTTTTCCCCCCCTTTCCTTTTCTTGCTTTGGAGCTATACAAATCAATGCCACTTCATCATCTCAGCTGGAGCTGAAGCTGAGAGCATGCCTGAGTAAACCAAAAGTAGAGACTACTGAACCTGATGATAACAAATGGGTATGAAGAAAATGATAGTTTCTGAGTAAACTTAACTTCATTGCACTATTTAGGGGTCGTCACAGCAACAAACTATTTAAATTAAACCGCTGAAACTACTGAACCACAACAAAAATCAAAACAGTCGGGAAATGTAGTAATAATGTTACTATATATTTTATTTTATTTTACATTTTAGCCTCTTTTTGGTTCTGCATTCCAGAGGAATAGGTGCTACTTTTCACACAGCCGCCCACCGCCATCTTTACAGTCACCCTTGCTGTCAGGCAGGAGTTATTTGATTAGCAGGACAGTTTGGCATACTGACTTGTGTGTGGAAGGGTGATTCAATAACTGGGGCTTTACACATTATAGTTAAATGGGGTCAGTTTGGCAGCATGTGTCTGCCCTCCCACTGTGTATCTCCGACAGGGATCAATAGGACTCATTCTATCCCATTGACTTTCAATCACGTTTCTCTGAACCCCCCTATTCCCCCCCACCGGCCGCCAACCGGTGACTCATTACGAGGTTGGGTACAGGTAACCAGGCCTCTGCAGCCAATGTATTATGGGTTGAATGCCCGTGGGCAAAACAATCTCATCCTGCTCATGGTGCTGTAATGACAGGGCCCTAGTGTTTATACAGTAAACCTGCCTGCCTCATTCTCTGCAGTGACTTCTCTTGTCAGACAATATTGACTCGCTGAAATCATGTGGAGCCAAGCCTGAATCTCTAGTGAGGCTGTACTCTGCAGCGACTGATGACGTTATACAAAAAAAATGATGCACATGTAATTGTGTTAATTGGTCACAATCTAATAAGCTGGCTCCCTTAAGAGGTTTAAATTCTAAGTGACAACTGATCGAATTGCAGACATGATACTGATGTGATTGAGATCCATTTCAAGACACATTTTAAAAAGTTACAGCTCTCTGCATAGTGTGTAGGAGGTGTAACACAGAATACATAACTATGTATATCATTATGAGGGAGATGTATTACGTTAACACTCCCTACATTAAAACAGCAGAAGGCAAAATTGATATGTATGCATCCAGCTGGTTTATCAGACTATATCACACATTGGAGCTGCAACAAAACAGTGTTTTAACCCACAACTGTGATGTTGCACATTCACTCCACAGCACGCGCCCTAAATACATTCTGATGTCTGTTAAGTCATTGATGGTTAATCTTTTAGTGTGCCATTAGTGAATAATTGTAACTTAAAATCAAAACTGTGTCAAAAGCGTCTTTTAAGCAGTAGTAAGGAAGTGCGACATCCTGACAATAGCTGAAGACTTCTTTTATGTTCTCATTGTTAAGTTGTCCTTGTACCCATCCCTCTTGTCAGTCCTGCGAGGCCAACTAATACCAACTAACACTTTCCTGAAAGTAGGACTGTAGTAGGAACACTTCGCAAACCTGCTGTTGGGAGCCTGCGTAACAACACACATCCCATCTGTTCCATTAGTTCAGCGAAAGAAAAAAAAAGAAAAAAGGTTTGAGGTCCATCTGAGTAACCACAAAAAGAAAAACAGATTCATCTCCTTTGGAAAATATTATTAGGCCTCTGTGGCTGTGTGTACACAAGGTCTACCCACTGCCAAGCACACAAACACAGATGAGTTTTTACTGTCTATTTGGCTTCAAGTGAGAGGTCAGATGGGACCATTTCCTCCTCCTCCTCACTCTTGTTCTCACTACGTCTCTTGCACTGCAAAAAATATCCATCACTGTAGTTTACTCCAATATACTGGATGTATGAAACTTGGTTTAATACAGAGAAACGTCTGTAGAGACATGAAACACAAAATGTTGTTTAACATTTAAGCAACACCACCATCTTTCACTAACTTTAACCTATGTGCTTTTGTTGCCCAAACCACAGAGACATATGTGTTGCGTGAGACGTTTGCTAACACAATGTAATTGGGAAAACAATTTAGTTGTATATAAACGTAACTCTTAGGAAACAGAGCTTAAGAAGTTAGGCTTTAGGAACTCCTGCTGGAGTACAAGGCAAATATATATTGTGAATTTTGAATACAAATGGTTGTTTACAGAACAAGCATGCAGATCAATGAAACTGAAGAATCTAAAAGTTTGTGGCCTTTACAATTGAGCAGATGCAAAGTTGCAAAATGTAATTGTTTTTATTTACATTCACAGCATTGGATACTTTTTTTCCTTATACAATTCTGCAGTAAATAAGCTCTCCAAGTCTTGTTATTTCTATAATACCATGTAAAGAAATGCAAATGATAAAACACGCCAAATCCTTTAAAAATGAGTGAGAAACTAAACCTTAGTGACATTTTTTATAGTGCTCTCCCTCGACCTGCTGTCTCAACATTTGTTGATCTATGACATCTTTCCTTCCACGTTGCATTTGGAAAGTAAGATGTATGAGGAGAGAGACATTCATTAAGGTGGCCTTGACATCAAAAGACAATGTGGAACAAAAACTGCATGAGAAGAGACAGAGAGGAGGTAGGAGGAGGGGACGTGGGAATCGTGGCATATGGACCAGACAGTAATTGTGTGTGTGCGCGCGTCTCGGCACACATGCCTGTGCATGTTTTGCTCATGAAGTTGATGGAGATTGAGCCATTAAAGGCATTATCACCGCTCTGCTCAGGGGGACAATTGATGCCGATGCAAACAAAGACAAAACCATCTCAACCTGTCTCTTTGCCATTTATCATTGTTAGGATGACAGCTGCAGCACTCCCAGTATGCCCACAAAATCCCTAAAGTGTGTATATGTGTGTGTATGTATGTGTGTTTCTAAGAATCCTGCACTGTACATTTCACAACGGAGGCAATTTACGATGATATGAGGGAGATAAAGCTCAGGAAAAGAGAGGCAAGCAGACTACGGTGTTGGAAGAAGAACATTTTTATCTTGGCAGAGAAGGGGTGGCCAGAGGGTCGCTGGTGTTTTTGTATTCCAGATGCTCGCTGGAAAATGGGCTGTCGTCTGGATTTTGATGTGCACATAAGAGGAGACAGTGGAGGGACCGCGGGTGTCCCAGTGCACTGCCTGACTCTCTGTATATATTTGTGTGCATCTGTATATTCCACAGCATTTAGGAATCTCCGGACACGTATCTAAACAAACTTTACGCGCTTTGTTTATGCACACACACACTTGTCTGTCTGCGGACTTGATTTCCTGTGCATGAGTGTGTATGTTAGTATGTGTGTGCAGACCCCTCAGGGGACTGTCCAGGCCGCAGTGTTGAGCTCTGAGCGCAGAGTCAGTGCATTAGTGTCATGGCAGATGTATCCTCCGGCCTGTCCCCTGGCTCTCACTGCCAGCCCATAGAGATGCATTCAGCTGCAGCCAGCGGCACTTTGCGTGATGAGCCTGGGCAATGGCCTCAATAAGGACTGACGGCACCATTTGGAGAAAAAGAGGAAAGGGGAGGCAGAGGAAAGGATTACTGAAAGGAGAAGGTATAGATGTGAGGATGGAGTAAATGTTGAGGAGAGTAATGGTGGGGAGCGACTGGGGGTAATATTGGTGTGTGCCGAGCAGTGTGTGCTCTCATATGGGCAAACTGCTGGTCATTACTGATAAACAGTATGGCCAGCTCAAATACCTATTATTACCCCAGCGGATTTAATATGAGACACTGGGGGGAGAAAAAAAAAGGAGTCCATTTCACAGCCACATTGAATCAATGACTGGAGCTTCATTGGCAGCTGAGTCGGTGGCACGTGTCAACCGATGGCATGCTTTTAAAAGCGTCACTAAGGCCTGGTGTGCTGCTGACAGGAGGGGGGAAAATGCAGGGGGTGCCATCTCATTAGCACTTCACATCCATATTGCTAGGACTTATAAATAAGGCACTATAGGGAGCTTGGCATACTGCCATCTTAAAAGTTAATCAACGAAACAGTGACTCGTTTATACAGAGATTATCAAGGTTTTACGTGGTTCAATCAACACGTTGCTTAGCCAGAGATGGTTTTACTTTACAGCTGATCAGATGTTGACTCCAGGTCAGCAACGAGAGCATTAGTCAACAATCAGCTGTTTTTTATCAAAAGTTGGAAACTACAAATCACAGGGATTGTTGTATTTAATTACATTAATGAGCCAAATTCTGTATTTGGTGTGCAGCACTGAATGGTAAAAGGGCTAGCTCAGTATTAGTGTACCTCAATCAAATGCTTCTTGTCAGATCCTTGACCAGGCCACAGTGAGTGAACAGACATTTTTGGGACAGATTTATAACACCCTGATGGCTAGTTACTGCCACAGAAAACCAGAGAATGACCTTAAACTTGAGCTGAAGTTATTTCAACAGCTGGATTTAAAAGCTTCATTTATTTGAATTCTTTTAACCAAATCATAGGGTGATTTGGAGTCATTTTTGGCTGAATCAGGCCACCATCTGCAAATTCCTGTCCCTTCTATTGTGGCTACATAATGGTGTATTCATACATAAAAAATGTGCAACTGCTGCTGTCTATTCTACACAAAGTACTGGGAATTCTTTGGTGAGCAAAGTAAAACCAAACAAAGGTTACTACAACATTTACTTAGTAGGAATATGTCATCACCTGCTTTCTCCCAGCTAATCTACCATTAAGAGGAGACTGGGTAGAGAAACTTGAACTTCATGAAAATTATGCTGCTATATAATCAAGTATGTTAACCGAGCTAAGCAGTGGGATCAGATCTATTGTGGAAACAATGTTCATTTCTTCTTCTCTCACAAAGGAAACCAACTAATAATGTTTTGTCTCTATGCCCTGAGACTTCTTTAATATACAGACTGGTTCAACTCTAACCCTCTCACTGCTATCTGACATTCATCTATCTATCATGTCTGATAGCACTGACAAATCAAAATGTCAGTGCTGACACACACAGATGATAAATGTGATAGATGGCATTACCAGCTCTGTGTATCCTTTGATTCCCAATCATGACCCCTTAAATATCACTGAAATCATGTTGTTTTTTTGTTGAGTGTTTGCTTTCTATATACATATATATATCTTTGTGTATGTATTGTATATGCTTTCAGTTCTCTTGTTCATGTGGCAACTGGACCATAACCCCATGTCTAGACAGCAAATGTAGCGTGAGAAGTACGTCAGCAGCAGCAGCAACAGCAGCAGCGAGTGTTCCTTCTGTATGTCTACTCTGGAGGCGTTCAGAAGCAATGTTGAGCGTAGGTCACCCACGTGTCGGAAGTGCTTATAGCCCAATATACACAACAGTAGTGACGCACATTAAAATAGAGGAAAATAGACATGAAGCATAAATGAAAGCTTCAGGTCACGGTTACACTTGTTAAGTTTATGTAGACAGCTGCATAGATCAAAATGAGAGCAAATCTTTTGCGTGTGACATGTATGTGAAAAATGGGTCTGACACGCTTTGCTGTGTAGACACGGGGTGACGAAGGCATCAACATCCATGTATTACCCGGGAATTATTGCTACATTTCTCTTTCAATTTTGCAGTTGTCATATAATGTGTCTAAAAGTGAAGTTTTCCACAAGCTCCATAAAACATCCCTCATTCAACTCATTATATAGAATACAACCACAACATCCAACACCACAGAAACTCTAGCTTACAGTCCATTCACATCCAGATTTTGCTTCAATATGAGTGTGTTACTTCATGCAAACATGTGATAGGAGGTGGTTTAAGATTGATCATTTCCAGTGTTGCAATTTGTTCAACATTTCTTCTTCTATCCATTAAACAGACAACTCATTCTTGTATATTACTAACGTTTGATAATGAGTTCTTCCACTGCGGGTCAGAAAGCTTACTAATCAGGAGTTGATTGAAAGTCGACCTGCTACACTCACTTACATCGAGCTTGATTATCTCAGCAACACTTCATGACTTCCATATAATGTGAGATCGCTGGTGACGGCTTTGACTGCTAATTAACATGCACAGAAAGAAAAGAAGAGGGAAGAATGAATAACTGGAGAACAGTGACAGAAGCCATGGATTAAGAGCAAATGACCAAAAATAGCTTAACTTTCACCAGGGGATACCACTATTTGCAGTGATACACAGTTGGATTTTGTTCATTTCTAATATGCTGGAGTTTCATCACTGACCACTCAATATCCATTCTTTACTATTCCTTAGTTTTTATTGAGAAACTGATTCACTCTCACCAGGATTGGGGGTTTTATACTGTCATACACACTTTTCAGATAAAATGTGGATGCAATATGCAATTATCTTTGTTATTTTGCAATCAACTGCAGCTGGCAGAATAATATGAGCAATTGGTGAGCATTCCTGTAGTAGTGAGTACAGTAGCTGGCATGTGCAAAATAGCCTACATATTGAAACATGCGTCATGTTGAGGATAACTTTAATAATCATAGATTTGTGCTCCTTACAGCAGTTCTGAATTTCATGATTTTATGAGAATGGGATAATGAGTGCCAAAGTTTGCAATAATTCTTCTGACTTTACAAGTTATGGGGAAAATATTGAGAGATGGATGGATGGCTAGCTCTCGCAAATAATGTGGTAATTAGTTGGGCAGCTAGGCAAACAAACCTTTAGCATATAAACTACATACTCCAAGGTTTTATTTCAAACATGGTAACAATTCATATCTCCTCAGAATTACATTTTTACAGTTTCTGCCCCACCACTCTGCTTTATGATCATGTACAGCTTTACCAAAATTCCATTTCTGTTCTAATAAAACTGCTTTTTTGCTGCCACCTGTCACCCAATGACAAAAGTCTGCTTACACCAGTTTGTCCAGGGGGGCTCCAGACCCTACCACATAATTGCTTCTATTCTAACTGACAGCAGCATGAAAAGAAAGTAGCCTAGAAAACTGAATTACAGTAATTATGTGGCAAGCTAGCACTTTAATGAAACATGCTCAGCGGAAGCTAGCATGAGTTTGTTTTAGGAAGATGCCACTTGGTACAAAATACCTCTTGCACTGCATAAAGACTGATGACACTGACTGATAACCTGTTCCTGTGGTTGATGCTGTATGAAGGGTTTATAGCAGTTTTGTGCAATCTATGTGTAATAAAAAATAAGCATAAATGAGCATAAAAATAAAACATTATAGATGCATCCTGTTTTTATTCCTGCGAAAAAGTGAAAATCGAAATGTGACAGCCTGAATTTTTTTCAGCCTCTGCCTAGTCCCAGAGGTCAAATCTGACATCCCTGAAAATAAACTATATGGAAACACTGGAGAAAGTTTCCTGCTTTAGTCATAAAACGCATATTAAAGCTAGGGTAGGTTTTACGCCCTTCATCCATTTTTACAATCTAGATTTGCTCAATTTCTCACACATTCTCAAGAATTCAGTGTTACAACCACTGTTTAGGGTGTTTGCTGATATTTGTGAAGCAGGCTAGGATCCCATTTGCAGGGCTTGATCGCCAATTGCCTTCACTCCAATCAGTCCTGCCTCTCCACACTTAGAAGAGCATAGCATAAAGCTGCTTAACATTAACATTTTGAAGAGTGAAATCTTGCTTGTTTTGTGTTACCTGCACATGGTTTATATCTGTGTAAAACATCAAACAGGTAGTTGAGATATTACAAAATCTTGTATTATTATTGCTGATCTACAGTGAAAAACATTGATTGCATTGGATCTCACTGATGCATAAGCATGTGTAAGCTAAGTTCAGTGTTGATTTGCTATTAATATTATAACATGTAATGAACTTCATCTCAATAAAGTTAAGCCTCTGGGGAAAAACTAGAGCTAATTGAAGTGTAATAAATGAATGGAGGTTTACGCAGCAGCCTAGCATCAGTTTGCTTGTATGACACAGAGCAGTGTCTGTGTTCTGCATTCAGTTCACACTTCCTTTGTCAAGCGTTCTCCAACACACCAAACCAATCCCACCTCCCAGCAAACAGACCTGCTGTCATTATGTTCCCATTAGCTCTTGCTTACGCCACTGTTCCAAACATTATCACGCCTAGACGCTAATGTTATGACTATGATTATCATTATGTGTTTCTGGTGCTGGAAACACTCTCACACACACACGCACACCGGTGCTGGATACCTCATTCCATTTCCTTCCCTGCCGTGAAACAAATCAAAAACTAGTTACGCCACTATCTCTAAATGGCATCTCTGCAACCTCATTGAAACCTTAATATCAACTATCAATAGGAGCCAGCTGGGAATGTGTCGACTAGGAGCAACTTCTAAGCTGGAGTCAATTAGTGAGGAGGACGACCTCTTCAGATCTCCAATTATTAGCCTTTCACTAAAAACCCTCTGGTTGATGCTAGTCTGCCTTAATAGCATCTTAGCTGTGCTGCTAAGTAGAACTAATTCACATTCATAAAGCTGTGAATGTGTGTGCATGTGTCCATAGAAAGCCATTCACTTACTTGGTGGGGATTTACAGCGTACACACTGAGATAAAACAGTTTGCTCTCATGCATTGTTTTTCACCTGTTGAAATGTTTTCTTGACAGGTTTCAGTATTGTAAACCTAAGACAATGTAATTTCAATGCAATCTGCTCCTGCTGTTGCAGTCTGGGTAATAGCAAGGCAAGAACAAACAGATGTTAGATTTATCATTTGCCAAACACACAATTTTCTTACTTTTTTTTCCCTTATAAAAGATGAAAAGAAAAAGGTTTGTTTTATTATCATGGACCCATAGCAGCACTGTGTCAACAACTTGTATCCTTTGTTACAATATCTCAATATAGTTTACATGTTGTGATATATTCCCACATATTATTGCCAGTTTTACTAATTCTTCCACAACCAAAATCCAAGATCAAAAGTGTGAGAAATGGATCAAATTAAGTGTGTTTATCTTCACTAAGCTGTAAATATAGCGTGCTTGGCAAACTAGCTTACTACCCACAGTAGTAAGTGATGGTGACTTCCAAACCTATGTAGCACGTCATTAACCAACCGTTATATAAAGAGACATTAGTTTATGGGGTTACAGGTTATGTAATAAAAGCCCTATACACGACCATACATCCACTATTATATGTAGAATATCTCAAATAATTGGAAGCTAAGAGTTAGCATTTGTATCCTAGTTTTATTGGTTTTGGAAAAAGTTTACACATCAGCAGCCCCAGACGAAGTTACAAAAGATAGTTATGTTTGTCAGATACAAATAATGAAATTATGAACATATAGCTGAGCCAAGCAGCCAAACAGTGTAAAAAGATTGTTTAGCTTGGGAGATACAGCTTTAGCATCAGTCTTTGAGCACAATAATCTTTCCTTCTTTTAGTATACAAACCCCATTTACAAGAAAAGTTAAAAAGTCAGCCACAGACACATTATCAACCAACTTGTGTAGCTAATGTTAAGCTTACTTAGCTAACTAGCATTAGCTTATAAAATAGCCCCATGCCAGTTGTTATTTCAAGAGGTAATATCTACAATTCCTGCTTAGAATTGAGAAGCATGAATTTTTTTCTATGTCTGTCAAACATTGTTTAAAAGATTATTGAGAATTTTAGAGTTAAATATGCCATGTTTATATGTGCTGTGTGAAACATACAGTAAAACTAGACTACATAACAGACATCATGGTTTGTCTGAGATTGAGGTTTGTCCTGAGTCTCGACAAATATGTAAAACACTAAAATGTCTCAGTTGTCAACATTCACTACCAAGTTGTCCCAAAATATCACCACAATAAAATAATATTCATAGTATACTTGTTTACAGAGCTTACGTGGTCATCTTGTGCTTTCTCATTAACTCAATATAAAAACATTTAAACAATGCACCACACATATGAATTCAAAACTGATCTGACAGTATGTGTGTCAATCATTGTGTCATTGTCAGGCTGGTGCTAGCCTATGGTGCTTGCAACTCTAACAGAAGCTGTCAGTATGTTAATGGTTAACTATCATGCCAAAGAGAGACTCAGTCTTTTCTAAAGAATTTTACTCCTTCCTACCTTAACTGCCCTATCACGAAAATTCTGCGTTCTGTACACAGTGCAAGAGTTCATTTTATTTAATTTCATCCAAATACCTTGCTGGATTTTGTGGGACAAAACACAATTTTGTCTGTTGAGACACTCCGTGTTGTTGTACTTGGTAGGTGAACTTTGTGCTGAAATAATTGTCCTGATGAAAACACCTGGTTTGGGGGTTTGTAAATATGGTCACCTTAAACTTGAGGTGTAGTAACGGTAACAATGGGGTGCAGGGCTTCGTGAACATCAATGGGAAATATCTACTGTTATTTAACACAATAACCACAATCAGTCACTGTTGAACCATGACATTTACTGCTATTATCACTCTTGCATCTACAACAAGCTGGTTGAACAGACACATACTGTATGCCTGGAAATTCCCCTCTTAGTATCTCCTCTCAGCCCTTCTACTCCTCCATCCTTTCACGCCATGTTCGTTCTTCTCTTTGATCTCACACTGACCGATCTGCACTGCTTATTTTGTTAACAG